>NC_045732.1:18658919-18772700 GCF_009834535.1 Camelus ferus
ATCTCTGCAAGATAATGATTTCCTTTCCTTTCTATTCATACCCATAAATGGGATTACTGGATTATATGGTAGTTCTATTTTTAATTTTTTCAGGAGCCTCCATACTGTTTTCCACAATGACTACACCAGTTTACAGTCCCACCAGCAGTGCACAAGGGTTCCCTTTTCTCTACATCCTTGCCAGCATTTATCTCCTGTGTTTTTGAGAGCTGACATCCTCATTCATTCATTTATGCAACTCTTCTTCACTTACCTACCGAGCAGGTACCATATGCTGGGCACTGTCTCAGGTGCTGAAGATCCCATGATGGACAAGATAAAGTCTCTCCCCTCACGGAACTTCCATTCCTGTGGAGAAGACATTCAATAAGCAGATATATGGATGGATCAGTTATATATAATATTTATAGATATAGTACATACATATTAATTGTAACATGTATAGATAACAATTATATATATTATATCACTGGCAAAGGCAATTTTGTGACTTCCTGTCTCAACAACAGCCCTATATAAACATTCACATTCTATCTCTGCCCTTTTCGCATTCAACACTCCAGGAAAATTCTCACTGTTGGTGAACAAAAGGGCTGTAGAATGAAAAAAGGTAACCAAGTAAAGTTCATTAATGATTAGAATACAAATACAAGTGTTACATTTGACATTTTTTATTATATTATTTCAGAATCCCAACCCTCCTCCTTCCCCACCCAAAACAAGACTCCAGAGTCCCAAGTGGTTGCTGGTTGAGTTCTCTTCCTTCTCTCACATGAACACAAATATACAGATTTTGAAAGGTTCTGAGAGATCATCTTCTCTCCCCGTGTTATTTTACAAATGAAGAGAGGTTCAGGAACACGAAGAAATTCGCCCAAGATTATAGAAATAGATGAGGGAAGAGCAGGACTGGATTCCAGTTCTAGTTTTGCATCCCTGGGAGAACACAATGAGTTAACAATCTACTGTATAATACTAATGAGAAAACACCAGCAGACTCAGCTACATGAAGTGCAACTTTGAGGTTGTAAACTAGAAAACTGAAAAGTCTATTGAAAGTTACTTTCTTTTCTTTCTTTCTCTCAATGCCTCTTTTAAGGAAGGAGACAGATTTTCTTCCAAAAGTTGAATGACTTTCTGACATGGTGGGGCAACTGAATCTGAGCTGAAAATTGAGAAAACAATACACGTCAGAAAAAGAACTTAAAATCAGTATAGTACCCCCTAAACACAAGCCAGCTGATGTTTTTCTAAACATTGCCCTCATAATGATTAAAACATTCAACACTTTACAAGATACGTAAGAGGAAGTCAACACATTTTAAAAGTAAACAAAATAAAAACAATTTACAAGTTAGGTAGGAGGAAGTCAAATTTCGAAGCAACACGTGAGCAAACTTTACCAAAGATCATAAAGTGCAAATTAAAATATTCAGGATTTTTTTTTAACCTGTAAAAAAGTATTTTGAAGGATAATCCTCAAGGCTTACGAGGGTTGGTATGAGGGTCGGCATGGGAATACTCATGCATCACAGTTTAGTGGGTGTGTCTATTCGTACAACCATTCTGGAAGGCCCTTTTTCAGACAAATATACTGGGAGCCTTGAAATGTTCATGCCCTTTGACTCAGAAATGCACTTCGAGGGATTGGTCCTCAGGAGATAATCAGAGATCCAACTAAAGATTTATATGTAAGGATACATCATCACTCATGATGGCAATATATATATATTTTTTTTTTCAATATCTATTTATATATATATGTAACAGACTAAACATTCAACAACAACAAAAAAGCCATGAGTAAATAAAGTATGGTATATCCATCACATGGGTTTTCAATGATTATTAATGATATGGAGAAAATGCTCACAATATAGTTGGATCATAGATTCAGAATCTATGATTCTGCCTAGCAAAGGACAGTTGACAATGTCTGGATTCATTTTTGCTCATCATAAATAGGGGTAGGGGCACTACTGGCATCTACTGGGTAAAGGCCAGGGATGCTGTTAAACATCCTACAATACACAGGCAACTCTCTCCCCCTACAACAAAGAATTATCCTGTCAATGGTGCCACAGTTAAGAAACTGCATCAGATGAATAAAACACAGCACAATACTATCAATGTTGATTGATCTAGAGTTTGAAGAGGAAATAAACAAGGATATAGCCTGGTCATAAAATTATGGGTGATGTTTATTTTCTTCTTTAGACTTTACTTTCCTAAATATTCTACCATGAACATGTAATTATTCATATAGTCAACTACAAATTTTAAAATAATTCTTCAAAAGCTCTCTGCAGTCTCTTACATCAACCCAAACTCCTCACCTCCACCCTCAGGAACATGCATAATTTGGCCCTGCCCGTCCTATAGAAACCTTATTCTTCTCTACTTTTCATCAACAACTCTCTGCTTTAATTAAATAGGTTTCTCCAGCATCCCTGAACACACCCTGCTCATTTGCTCATCTCCTTGATTATCTGTGACACAGGATAATTGCCCACCTCCTGGGATTGTTGAGAGGCTCAAATGAGATAAAATGTGCAGAAGTATTTTATAATCGCCAAGTCCACAAATGTTAGTTTTCACTCTGTCACCATGCCCACCTTCCCTCCAGCTGAACTGAATGTTAGGTTCAACTCCTAACCCAGAAATCTTTTTTCTATGACGTCTGTCCTGGCTTCTCCCAGGCTGTTTTGGGAAACAGTGAGCCATCCAATTTTGCCACCCTAATAAGAGAAAGGTTGAAGTTAAAGCATAGTTTCCCAAAGTATGTTCCTTGGAGCACTAGTCTCACGTGATATCAGCTAATGATATGTCAGGAAACAAAGGGTACTTCAAATTGGGCAATTTGAGGGAAATTAAACAATGGGCTATTCACAGAGATGAGGTCAGAGTGGAGGGAAACCACAAGAGATAGTGCAGGACCCCCAGATCTAGTAGGAGCAGGGAGCTGTGACCATCCTGTGGGGAAAGAGAGTGATTTACTGACCCCATAATCAAGAAGGGAAGGGTCACAAGAAGATGGCTCCAGATAAAAGCTAGGATTTTTGTCCATGGACGCAGGCAACCATAACTGACCCAGCAGAGTGTGATCCAGAGAATAAATATCCTAACCCCACTCTTCTTCCTCCCTCTAATCACCTGCGGGTAGGCCTTACTGGCCAAACCAACCCAGAAGCTCCAGAGAAACAGAAGCAATACTGAGAAGGAAAGAGATTAGTATTCAGGAATTGGCTCATGTGATTGGGGTGGAGGTGTGCCGTTGATATTGCAATCTTGAACTAGAATTTCTTCTTCAGGAAACTGCAGATTTTGCTCTTAAGGCCTTCAACTGATTGGATGAGGCCCACCCATATTATTGCCAGTAACCTGCTTTACTTAAAGTGCACTGACTGTCAATGTTGGCCACAAAAATAACTTCACAGCAATCTCTAGATTCAGGCAGAATTAAATAAGTGGGAAATACGGCCCAGGCAAGTTGACACATAAAACTAACCACAACAGAGGTCAAGGGGGACCCATTGATATGGTTCAGACAGGTCAGCCTCCCCCATGAGCACAGAGCAGAGTGAAGGAGGGTCAAGGGTGAATCTGGAGGAGCAAAGAGTAAAGAAGCTATCTAGCACAGTTTGAATAGCCATCTTGTGAGCAAAAGTGTTTTGTGGGAAAATAAATTTGAGAAATACCAAGTTATACAAAGTTAAACCAATTATTTTCCTGGTAAAATGAAGAGGGGAGGCATTCCGTACAGAAGGGGTGGGATGTTCCAAGGCTCATGGGTTAACAGGTAGGTATAAACGTGCACTATGGGTAGGGAGTATAAACGGGCTTATGTAGCTGGAGCAAGATGCCCAAGGAGGGCCTTTAAGTGAACGGGTTTACAGGCTGAGGACTTTAGAGTATATAATTAGGAGGTTTAATTTTATTCAAGAAGTAATTGAGAGTTATTCTGGGCTTCTTAGAATGGGAGTGACCTAATCCAAACAAAAGCTGAAGAAAGTATTCATGCTGCTCTGTGTCGGATGCATTGGAATGAAGACAAGAAAGTAAGAAGCCAGAAAGGAGCAGATGATGCACTGCGGGTCTAAGATGGCCACTGATTAGTCTGGGATTAGGGTGGGAATGAAAAGGAAGCAGGAGAGCCAGGAAAGTTTCCAGAGAAAATCATGCTTCACAGCAGGCTTGAAGTAGAAAGGAAAGGAGGGAGATACTTCTAAAGCTGGAAAATAATTGCAATGCTATTTCATCATAATGAAAGAGCCAGGATACTCATACAGTCCATCCAACTCCAATCAGCAGCCAGTTCTCTCATTCCAAACAAAAATCAGAGGATGCTTTATAAGAGAGGTTGAAATGACACAACCCCCATCCATTCCATTGTGCCACCAGAGAGCCACTTCTTATAATAGTAATTGCGACTAAAATTGCAGAAGCTTCTTGAGGAAAAAGCTCAGAAAAGAATAAACTCATAATGGAAAATAATCAGTGCAATTGAAGGAAACTGTGGAAGGATTGTGTTAAAAGACGCAATAAGAGTGGCTTTCATTATTGTGATTGATGAGGACCTCTACACTTCAGTAGGCAAAGAATCAGGACCCATGGGAGAAATGCCACATGCATTTTTTCCCACAAAGTCTTGGTCCTCTCTTCTGGCATGGGAGCCTTTCATGAAAATACATAAAGCCGTGTCCCGTTTTCCATTACAGCCTCCAATGAGGACACAGGTAAAGCCTCACTCTCTCCAACCACCTAACCTGCCACAGTGGACAGGGGAGACCCTGGGAAGAAGGTTCTGGCACATACCATGGCCCCAAGGAATGTTCTTAGAGTTGGATGGTACAAGGCCTGGCTCTTCCACTTGACTCAAGCCAACCACTTCACCTTTCTGAACCCACTTCCTCACCTTTAGAATGGAGGTAACTTACGTTAGAGTGGTAACATGACTACATAAAATAATTTTTTTTAAGGCCAAAGACTTATTTATTTCATATTTTAAGGATCACTTATTTAATTTTAAATTGAAGTATAATTGGTTTACAATATTGTGTTGATTTCTGGTGTACAGCATAGTGATTCCGTTATACATACATATATATTCTTTTTCATCATCTTTTCATTGTAGACTATTTTAAGATATTTAATATAGTTCCCTGTGCTATACAGTAGGACCTTGTTACCTATCTATTTTATATATAGTTAGTATCTGCAAATTCCAAACTCCCAAACTCCCAATTCATCCCTCTACCCCGCCTAAAATAATGTAAACAATAACACTTTATGGATTGAAAAATATAATCCAATTCATGGTATTATTATTCATTGGAATTCTTTTGCTACAAGCAGGCACTGCAACCTCCATTGGCCCCACCTTGAGTAGAAGGGGGTGCTTGGAGCTCCAGACTTGAGCACACAGCAAGGTGCTGTCCACAGACAGATTCTCTAGGGTCCCCAAGGAGTGGGAGAAAAGTACTTATGCCCCAGAACTTGGTTTCCTCCCTTAGTCCTACCTGGTTGCCATGGAAATCCCTAGTCATACTTCAAAGATTCATTCAACCTGCCATTTTGAGTATAATAGAGACGAAAAAAAGTTGGCTTTAGTATAGTTAGAATTACAAACTTCCACTAATAGCTTTTGCAGAATTTTTCTGCCATTTAATAAAGAAAAAAGGAAATGGCAGTAGTTTTTCTGAAAGGTCACTGAATGAGAACATACAGGTAATATACCCTCTCTCAGAATGGCTTGATCTTGCCTGATAAAATACCATCTCTCTTGAGTAAGAAGTTCCTGTTTTCCAGAAGATGTGGCAGAATATTAGAAAATGTCGACTGCAATGGCAGTTCCCTTTACAGAGGGCCCAAGATTAAGAAGGACTCATGAGCTGAGTCCTCCTGCCGGATCAATGATTGAACATTAGGAGGGATCCAAGACCCAGACGTTACCAGCGATATCAAGGTAGTCCTGTCAGCAAGCCATACAAGCAACCACAAGGGTTCTATGAAACAGAGTGTATGCTTCAGACTATAGATGTGACCACCACACCATAGCTCCTGTTTACTGAGTGCTGCCAATGCAGGCTAGGCACCCTGCTGAGCTCCTTCCCTGCATCAGCTAGGCGAATCCTCACCAAAGTCTCATAAAGTACGTGCTATTATTTGCCTCCATTCTACAAGCAAGGAATCAGCATCTCAAATTCTTGCATTTAACCCTTCCTACTCACAAAGACCCGCAAAAAAATCCTTAAAAGGCTCCAAGACCCAGAAGTTACCAACGATATCAAGGTAGTCTGGTCAGCGAGCCATGTTAGCAACTCTAAGCCTTCTATGAAATTAAGAATATCCCCAAAAATATCCATAAAAGCCTTCAAAAGATGCCTCTCCTGTGCCCATGGACCAGTGTGTCAGCCACAGTCAGCACCTGGCATCTTCAGTCCTTTCTCCTCCAGTTCCCCTCATTGATGCCTTTGCTAATGTAACCACTATGGGGAGACTCAATGCTGACACGGCTGATGGATATCTTGGAACCACTTTGCCCATGTCTCCTCCTGGTCACAGAGTTGCCAGTTTGGAAATGCCAAAGTGGTCCTGGGGACCATGGAGAAGTGGGGACATTGGATCTCCTCCTGTCACAGCGATACCCATTTTCACCTGAACCTTGAAGCAGCTCATTCAGTGTCTGGTTCCCCTCTTCCTCCTGATGGTTCAAAATTTGACCTTCCTAGTTTTCCACATTTCCCTTCCTCTCACTTCAGGCACAAAAGCAAACACAACAGGACAGAACATCAAAATCAGTATGCTCGGGTGTCTTCCAGAGCATCTTTCATAATTAAAACTTCTATAATTCAAGAATAATTTTCTCGTAGGGCTGACAAAGAAGAGCACCATGTAGTTCTGTTTATCAGCTACCACAGCAATAGCAGAGTTTTCAATGCATTCAGTCCACCAGCTTTAAACATATGTGATTGTTGATTTTTTTTTCTCATTTGGGGAGGTTTGCATTATTTCAACTTTTGTTCCAGAAATGAGACTCTAAGTATATTTTAATCACATTATTTCATATTTACATAATCCAAATTCACATAAGGCTATATTAATATGTGACTATTTCAGCCCTTCCCACTTTCCCCCATTTCTAAAGGGGAAAGAATCTTATTTGAGAGTTAAGTGCCAAGTTTCTCCTGTAGAGTATAGAATCTGGGAAATGAAGAGGTTCTCAGAGAAATAAAAATGGGTTACCCACCCCAGAGGCCAAAATGTATCAGAATGGGTCAGATGCCAGGAGCACCAGCTGTAGGAAGGCATCACTGTGCATGAACAACACAGAGATGGAAAAGAGGTAGTGAAAGAGGAACTATCACAGTGGTGACGGGAGTCTGCATGACAGGGTAAGAGAGAGATTTGTAGCCACGTACTTGAGGGGGACTCAGTCAACAGACCAAAAAAGGCATGCCTTTTGGTTTCAGGGAAGAGTTTTCAAAGACTGAAGAGAAAATGGGAAGAGAACATTTTACATTTTCATGAGCCACTTTCAGAAAGAGTTCTGAGGAGCGCTGTTACAAGGCTTATAGAAAGATTGAGGACAATAAAATTGTCTAAAGAAGATGCTCTTCTAAAGTTTTGCAAGCATTAAGAATGTACTCCCTTCTTTGGCATTTTTTTTTCTTCAAGAGTCTGAATACAGATGTGAATTACTGTCGATTATGTTTTTCTGCCACAATACTATTTCTCTGAAAGCAATATCGCTCAGAGACCGAGCCATTTTGGGGCCCCAATTGCATCCAGGTTATACAGAGTAACAAAGAACTCCCTTTCTTTTTAAGAAAGGTCTATCACACATATGAACAGGTACCAGCCAAGGTCACCAACCTTTAAATCTTAGTTTGATCTGAACTGGACGTATGCCGTAAAAGTTGAGTCACATCTAAAGTAAGAGCTATCTTCCTTCCTATCAGTGGGAAGATACTCAGACCCATTCAAACACTCGAGATTTTTCATGGCAAATGCTGGCAAGAGATGTGTGCTCTCTAGGTAGTTTTAGATATATACATTTTCATATCCTTTTTTTCTTCCCTTATGCTCCTCTTTGGACCACAGAGTCAAATTTTATAGATCTCACTCCACTCTACTGGTAAATCCATCCTGTTCTCTTCCATTTAAAAATAGGATCAAAATCGTCTCATATGACTGTTCAGTATCAGTTCCTAGTGGATTAAAACAACTACCATTTATTTAGCTCCTGATTCTGGGAGTTGGCTGGTTGTTCTGTTCGGGGCCGGCTCAGCAGATTCCTGCTGAATTTCTGTTCACGTCTAGAGCCAGCTGGCGGACAGCTGGTGGCTGGGTAATTGAAGGTGGTCTCACTCAGATGTCTGGCGGTTGGCTGGCTGGAGCAACAGAGCCAAGTGTCTGTCATCATTCAGCAGGATTGCCTGGGTTCCTTCACACAATGGTCACAGGGTCCCAAGACAAACAAAAGCAGAAGCTGCATGGCTTGTTGATGCCTAGGTTTGGAACTCACTTGATATCCCTGGTCAAAGTCAGTCCCAAGGCCAGACTCAGTTTCAAGGATGGGGAAACAGACTCCATCTCTTGATGAGAGGAGCTGAAAAAGTACTGAGGCCATTTTTTTGCAATCTGCTCTAATGTCGTTGTATCTGAAGTCACTGTCCCCTACTGCAAAGGACACCTGGAGATGAAGCTTCCTGCACTCTTCCTACTATTTACTGTAGAGGAACTTGGGCAAGAAACATTTATTGGCTGTTCCTGAACTGGGAGCAGTATTTTGGCAAAGCTTATACCCAGAAGACTAAGAGGCAACCACTTACAGGGTGTGCATGTGTGGCAGTGAAAGCCCTGCCTATCTGCTAAATTCCATTAGAGCCACTAGCGATGCCGTGTAGCCTCCAAGGAGAATGTCTCCTTTTATGTATCTCCATTAGCTGGTTAATCAAGTGGAAAGACGGCCCTGAAAAGAGGACTCTGCCACAATAGAGTGAGACATAAGACATGGAAATGAGACGTATCAGAAAGGTTGAGTCCAGAGACTAGAGACAGAGAAAGCCAAGGTCCCCCAGTGGAGAATGGGAGTGGGGCTAGAAGGGAAGTGGTCTTGCACTAGTTACAGAGCTGTAGAATGTCCTGGAAATTCAAGGAGACAGCTACCAACAGATAGTAGGCACATGCAGTGCTGATGGTAAATTTCAGTCACCTCACAACTTTGTCTAGCCCCTTTTTTCCTAGTCTACCCGCCCTCTTCCCACACCCCTATCCTCTCTCCAATGGATTGATCCCCGTTTGCAATTTGCTAAATGATGTCTGCTTTATCTTAACACCCTGCCAGTGCATGATACAGTGATCAACCCACAAAGGTCAGAATGAATGGTGGCAAGACCCAGACCCTGGACATGAGTGAGTCAATCAATTCACTTTTTCCCTGAAGTTTTCCCTAAGTCTGAGTGATCAGGTAATGCAGAACGGTATCATTTCCAACTTCATCAATTCTTCTATAATTAACTTCTGATAAAGTGGTGCTCAACAAAGTGTTGTTCGCCAGGATGGATCAGTAAACTCACACAACAGCCAACTTGGAACTTTTATCCACACAATGTCTCTAAAAAGATTTGGCCTTATGATCTTGGGTTGTTTTAGTTTTTTTAACCATGACTACGCTAGGTAATGCTTTAAAATACAAACTTCTTCAGAACAATTTTTTGCCTAACCCTTTGACCACTCAGCGAGTCCTCTTCAAAATGTGATCCTCTCTTTCAGATTTGTGTCAGCCACAACATCAACATTTCTATTCTGTGATACAATCATAGGATTGCGTAGCTGACAGACATCTGTAGCTTGCGGTGGTTTAGAAATGCAAACCTGTAGGATCAAAATTTTAAAGAATAAAACCTGTAGCCATTATTTTCTCTCTCTGCCTATGCAATCCAACATTATAAAAATCTCGTTACACAACAGAAACTGTGGCATCAAAAGATAACTTCAATAAATGAAATATGGTTCTGTACTTTGTATGTTTAATTACATCATCCCAAATCCAATTCTGGATTGAAAACCACTTGACTCTGATATTGACTATGTCAGGAATATCAAAATTATATCTAAGCAAAGCATTTAAGAAAACTGACTTTTTTAAAAAAAAAGCAAAACCTGCCCTTATCTGGTATCTTCCTTCTCTAGAATCTGGCATTTAATAGCATATTTTATTATTTTATTTCAATTCCATATTCAAGGAAAGCTTTTGAAGCCATTTTGATTACCCTGACAGCAAATATATATATATATATATATATATATATATATATATATATATATATATGTGTATATATATATATACACACACACACACACACACATATATATACATATATATATATATACACACATATATTTTTTTTTTAACAACAACAGCATATTTGGAGCCAAAGATCTGGTTGAAACAACGAATGCAATGATGAAAATCATTTTACAGTAGCACAGCCAAGTATATTGGCTTCATTTAACATTTGTATCACACAGGTTTTGTTTTGTTTTGTTTTAACACTTTTCCTCTAAAAGAAAACAGTAGCTTTCCATTCTTTCTATTGGCCAAGGAAAGTCTTATTAAAGCTTTGGAGATTTGAATAGTTACCAGAGTCCCAGAAACCCACTGCCCAGCATCCTGTCTTAGGATTATTTTCAAAAGTTTTGGAAAGGAAAGATATCCTGGGAGCTACACAATTAAGATATTAGTCAATTTTCACAATAACAGTAGACTCCCATAGAGACAATAATAAATTGTGCTTGAACATGTGAAAGTGCTCCCAGTAAAAAATCCACCCTTTCAGAGTTGTGTTCTAGTGTACACTGACACAGTAGTGGTTGCAGATTCTAGCTGGCAATCCGATTCAAGACACGTTGCAGGCTTTTGTCTCCATTTACATTGCTTTGTAGAAGACTAGAGGACAGGAAACAGCATCTATAGTTATCAGGAACCTGTGGTAAGCAGAACTGTGGTCCCCCAAAGATGTCCACATCCTAATCCCCAGAACCTGTGAATATGTTAATGTTAAATGGGAAAAGAGAATTAAATTGTAGATGGAATTAAGTTTGATAATCGGCTGACATTAAAATTGAAGATTATTCTGGATTGTTTGGATCGGCCAAAAGAAATCACCGGAGTCCTAAAAAGTGCAAGAGGGATGCCGAAGAGATTAGAGTCATGCAATGTGAGAAGGACTTAATGCACAGTTGTGGATTTTAAAGATGGAGGGAGGGACCACAAGCCAAGGGATGTAGGCAGCCTCCAGAATCTGGAAAAGGGCCAGGAAATGGATTCTCCCCTAGAACCTCCAGAAAGGAATGCAGACTTGCCACCGTCTTGGTTCTAGCTCCATGAGATCTGTGTCAGACTTTTATCCTACGAAACTGTAAAGTAATACGTTTATGTTGTTTGAAGTCACTATGTTTGTGGTCATTTGTTACAGCAGTGATAGGAAACTCATACCACACTCAACAGATACCCAAGTACATGGCTCCTTTGGCCACCATACCCACACAGGAAGTGCAAGACTGCCACAGAATGACATTCAAGGTGTGAACAGGTCACACTGACACAGAGAAGCCGGGCCATCAGCTTCCCAACAATCTTTCATGTGGTTCCAGTGACACAGGCCCCAAACTGGCACGTCAGCCCCCAGCAGCCCCACTCCAGGAGTGATCCCACAGACCAAGGCTTCAGAACAAAAGGGACAGACAGAACATTCCACATTCACTGATCACTGCATTCTGCGGAGAAACAGGATGCTGAAGTCATTCTCATAGGCAGGCCTGGATCAGCCCAGTGCTGAAATAAACCCTTTCCTCAGAGTTGCGATCCCAGTGTCATTATATCTATCGCCATTCTAAATCTGAGGAATCTGTCATTGTTTGAATCTTGGGCACAAGCAGGGCTCCCTCCCCACAGACATCAAAAGCCAACTACTTGCTTTCCCGGGCCCAGGCAGATAGGAACGACACAGCAATGTTTCAGTGTTCACTAATTCAGTGTTCATGGTTACTTTAGAGAACATCACTACCACAAATAATGAGAATCAACTGTACTTAAATCACCAAGGGTTATGCAGGAATAGTGCTGCAAAGAGTGACAGAAAGCCTGAAGATATGTTTTGTCAGGTATGTTTTGTCAGGTACCGTATGATGTCATTTATACATGGAAGCTGAACTTATTTACAAAGCAGAAACAGACTCACAGACATAGAAAACAAATTTATGGTTACCAGGGGGAAAGCAGGGAAGGGAGCAATAAATTAGGAGTTTGGGATTTGCAGATACTAGCTACTATATATATAAAATAGATCAACAACAAGGTCCTACTGTACAGCACAGGGAACTATATTCAGTACCTTGTAATAACCTGTAATGGAAAAAATTCTGAAAAAGAATATATCTATAACTGAATCACTTTGCTGTACATCAGAAACACAACATTGTAAACCAACTACACTTCAACAAAAAAAAAATTTAATTAATCAATTGACGATAGAAAAAAGATACATTTTGTCAAGGAAGAAGAGTGACCCACAGATCTGGAGAAGATCACGCCAACACAGAGTAGAAGGTGGTAAAGTCTGATGCCATGAGTTGCAAAGCTGGAAGAATGGAGAAGGGAGGAAGAAAATTCTGGAAGAATCAGTCAAGAGCAATTAAACATAAGTAATGGATTAATATCAGAAACTTGAGACATCAGGGGCAGGTTTGTGACAGAAATTTTTTTTTGGTTGTTGACTAGCTCTGAACCTCACGGAGCCTGTGGTCACCTCTTTGTCTATTCCGTCTGGGAGCCCGGCTTCTCTCCCTCCCACATAATGACAAGAGCAGGTCAACCTCTTCTTAACCTCCACACTGAGAAAAAGAAAAGGTCAGCTGCTGAGTACGGAAGCGTAGTTCTATTCTACAACTCAGTATGTCACAAAATAGAATCCACTTTCCTTTGCTATTTCTATATAAACACCTCTATTATGTCCATAGACGAGAAAGGTTACATTTTGAAAGAAATTATTCATGAGGGAAAAATTTAGAATTTTGAACGAGCCTTTTAGGTGACCTATACAGATGTATGAAAATAGGACTTCAATCTATATTAGATGACTAATCCAAAAAGATGAAAACATAATCAAATTGCAGTAGTACTTCTCAATTTAACTTAACCTTTGAGGGGCCTCGCCACCGTACTTTAAAATTAATTTCACCCAGTGGTTCTCCAGGGAACAATGAGAAATGGAACTTCTACTTAAAAATATGCATGTACATTTATAAACATATTGTAGTCAATTTGCCTCCATGTTTTTTCTCCCAACAAAGGATTCTAGATTGCTTATTAAGGCTTCTCAGCTTAAAAAAAAAAAAAAAAAACTTTGGAAAAGAGGCCTCATTCTGAAAAACTCCAGGATTAGTGTCCAATCTTGAAGTGCTTCTGAAAAAACCTTCAGCAAAAAATGTAAAATTTACTTTGCCCTCATTATTAAGCTAACTTGTAATGGGTTTTCTTTAGGATTTTAGCAATTATGAGATTCTTGATTAAAATTTTGTCAAAAGATTAATATCCAACAATAAGTCCCCCCAAAATACTCAGGCATCCTTTTCTAAACTTGACTTTGGGTTTGTCATTTAATTTCCTTAAAAAAATATTAAAGTAGAAATCAAACAATGTACCAGTTTGACAAGGTTCTTCCACCTTTAGGAACAACAAAAACTTAATAAATTGTCGGCACTAACCAAAAAAGATTAATTATGAAACTTATCCAAAGCTTAATGGAGTAGCTGAACTAGGGGACGTTAGGGAGAAGTGTTTAGTGGGAAAAAAAAAATGGACTAATTTATATGAGAATTATTGAAGGCATACTTGGAGCTCTTGCTTTGATTAAGTTTAAGAAAGAGTAATACTGCCAAGGGCTAGCACAAGCGGTGGGAGGCACACGCTCTAATACAGAGCTGGCAACATTATAAATTGGGTCCAACTTTCTGGACGGCAATATGGAGATACACATCAAGTCATAACATATGTCCTCATTGACCAAGACTTGCACTTCTTGGAATTTATCTTAAGAAAATAAAGGCTGTAGTAAAATTACACTATCCTTTTTAATTCTTTACTTTAAATAATTTTATTATTGCACAACATCAATTATTCTGTTGAAAATTAGAGAAAGTTAGAAATGATGAAAATTCTTACCAATAAGAATCTTTTAAATAAATGGTCTTTCTTCTCCCATCCTCGTCCCCTTCAGTCTTTTCCCAACACAATGGCCAGCATCATCTTCTAATTAAAATGCAATGACTTGAATGTTAACTCGACTTACTGTGGCAATCATTCCACAATATACACAAATACCAAATCATTATGATTTCACCTGAAACTAATATAATGTTATATGTCAATTGTACCTCAGCAACAACATTTTTAATGCAAAAACTACACATATTTGAGATGAACAATTTGATGAGTTTTGATAGATGTCAATACCAATGCAACCACTACAATTCAGTTTTTCATACTAAGTTTTTGAAGTCTGGTGTGCATTTCACCCTTACAGTGCAACTCAAGTTGGACGAGCCACATTTCACATGCTCCACAGCTCCATGTGGCTAGGAGACACCATAATGGACAGTGCAGCTCTGCAAGGTCAGGACTATGCCCACCTCTTCAGCCTTCTTAGGCAATAGACATATTTAACCTTCAGGTATTCAAAATCCAATTCTCTGAACTTTCCTGGTCCTTTTTACATATTGCGTTTTCATCCAACAAATAATTTGAAAGAAGACAAATAACCAAATTTTTTAATAGGCAAAAGATTTGAATGACTTTTCACCGAAGGAGATAGACAAATGGCCAACAATTACATGAAAGATACTCAACAGTCATTAGGAAAATGCAAATCAAAACCAAAATGAGACACTTCACATCCACTAGAATGACTATCATTAAAAAACAGACAATAACAAGTGTAGATGACAAAGGGAAGAAACCAGGACTCTCATGTATTGTTGGTACAATTGTCTAAATGGTGCACCTGCTTTGGAAAATAGTCTGACAGTGTCTTAAAATGTTGAACATAGAGTCACCATAAAACCCAGCAATTCCACTTCTAGGTATCTACCCAAGAGAAATGAATGAAGACATACGTCTACCCAAGACACGTGTCCATACAAGACTCGTAGAAGCAACCCGAATGTCCACCAACTGGTAAAAGGATAAACAAAATGTGGTCTATCCATACAATGCAATACCATTCAGCAATAAAAAGAGCTAAGTATTGAGATATGCTACAACATGGATAAACTTCAAAATCATCCTGCTAAGGGAACAAAGCCAGACATATATTGTATAATTTCCTTTCTCTGAAATGTCTCAAAAAGAAAAATCTATAGGGACAAAGTAAGTAAGTGGTTGCTTAAGGTGGGGCGTGGAGATTAAGACTGCAGGTGGGCACAGGGTCCTTTTAGGAGGAATGGAAATATTCTAAAACTGGCTCTTGGTGATGGTGGCACAACTGTGTAAAGTTACTAAAAATTATTGAATTGTCCACATAAAATGAGTGGATTTTATGGCATTAAAATACCTATCTCAATAAAGTTAACTTGAAGAAAAATAAAATATTCACAAGAATTAAAAAATGTGTGCTGGGAGGTCCTAGGGATCTGTCTCTTGCTTCCACACTGTTTGGACAGAACAGACCCAGGGACACCCCTTCCTCCAGCATCCCATCACCCTCCAACCTTTTTTTCCCCAGTCACAACCTTCGGGACCAACCACTGAACTACCCTCCACCTCCAGGACCAGCCAGCACTATTTTTTGAGCTTAGCTCCTTATTGCCAATCAACCCTGAGCTCCCAGATTTGTCAGAATTATTTCACCGACGTGGAGGTCACTGTCAACTGCCTGGTCAACATGCATCTGCAGGCCTCCTACACCTACCTCTCTCCAGTCTTCTATTGCTACCGAAGGCAGGTTCATGTGCCCGCCGCCCCATGAAGCCAAACTGAAACATGAGTTTGGAGCAAAGAAAGGTTTATCACAGGGCCGAGCAAGGAGGACGGGATGGTTCGTGCCCAGGAAAGCCCAGAACTCCCTGAAGGTTTCAGCAAAGCGTATTTAAAGTCCAGGTAAGGGGGGGCGGGGTCTCAGGGTATGTGATCAGCTCATGCACAATTCTCTGATTGGCTGATGTTGAGGGAACAAGGTGGTCAACACTATCAATTCCTAAGCTCCAAAAGGTCTGGGGCTACATGCTCTCCATCATCAAGAAGTTCATTTCTTCCCTTTAGTAGTGGTTTTAAGCATCTGAAAAACTCAGGAAATATACACGAGATACTACTATCCAGGTACTTCAGAAAGGGGCTGAAGCAGAAGATATGGGGGAGAGGTCTGACCCCAGAAGACCCCACAGTGTCCTGCTCAGTTACACTATTTCTACTGTGATGATGTGGCCCCTGAGGGCCTGGGCCACTTTTTCCACAGAGCGCGGCTGAGCATCTCTTGAAAATACAAAACTAGTGCTGCTGTGGCACCCTCTTCCAGAACGTGCAGAAGCTATCCCAAGATGAGTGGGGTAAAACCCAGGATGCTATAGAAGCCGCTGTGTTCTTGGAAAAGAACCTGAACCAGGCCCTTTTGGATCTGCCTGCCCTGGGTCCTGCCCGCATAGACCCGTAGCTCTGTGACTTTCTGGAGAGTGGCTTCCTGGATGAGGAGATGAAACTCATCAAGAAGATGGGCGACCACCTGACTCACCTCCGCGGGCTGGCTGGTCCCCAGACAGGGCTGGGCAAGTATCTCTCTGAAAGGCTCACCCTCAAGCACAACTAGGAGCCTCTGGAACCCAGCAGCCTTTGAGGAGCCCCTCTGGAGTCAGGGCTTTTACCTGAAGCCTCTCTCTGCAGCCACCATGTAGCTTTTTAACCACCCTGGAGCCCTCTCCCAAACCTTGGACCAAACAGAAACAATAAAGCTTTTTGTAAACAAAACAAAACCTTCAATGTTTACATCCTGCTATTAAATGTTTCCTACCTTTTACATTCCCAGCTGCCTCTCACCAGATCCTAAGTTCCACACAGTGAGGAACCATTAACCCCTCGCTCCCTGTTGTGGCCCCAGCATCCTTGTTATGCCTTACACATAGCAGGGGCTCCAACAGCTGTTGAATGAATTGTGCATGAATTGCTTGGGCAATTTCAAAAAAATAAATCATAGACAAGAGTTTTTAAAAATCCTATTCAGCAATAAAACATACTCAACAACATGGATGAACATTACAAAAGAAGCCAGAAACCACTGAGTACATACTATATGGTTCCATTTATGAAGTTGCAGAACAGCTAGAACTAGAAATTGGAACAGTGTTTTCCTGGGGAAGCAGGGGGGCAGTAATTGACTGGGAAGGGGTATCAGGGAACTCTCAACATTCTGTTGAGATGGAGACGTTCTGTACGCTAAGCCGCAAAGCAGTTACACAGGTGTACATGTGTCAAAATTCATCAAACTGTGCACTTAAAATCAGTGTATGTTATATATAAATTATATCTCAGTTTAAAAATGTGAAGACCTCCGGTGAAAATAAAATTTAAAAATGATTCAATAAAGCAAGCCTCCTAGTTCTTGAGTAGGAAACATGAGGCCTTCCATGGTCAGGGCCCTGCAGGCTGCTCCAAACTTACTTTTCAGAAAGTTGCCCACTGCCCTCCCCAAACTGCCCTCCCCGCCGCCCAAGCTCCACCCGCCACAAACCCTGGCCCCAGCCTGATGAAACTGCTGGCATTTCCCCAAACACACCGTATCCATCCATGCCTCTCTGCCCTCCCTTCCTAAACCTTCTTCATCTCTAACAGCTGGGCACCTACTGATTTTGTAGAACTTCAGAAAGTCGAGTCATGATCACCTAGAGTGATGGATTCTGGTGATAACTGCATGATTCTGTAAACTGACTAAAATTCATCGAATTGTACACTTAAAACAAGTGGATTTTATAGTATGGTATGTAAATTAAACCCCCAAAAAGCTGTTTTTAAAAAAACAATTTCACAATATAGGTAAATCAAACCATCACGCTGTATGGCTTAAACTTAAAGAGTGATGTATGTATGTCAATTTCTCAATAAAACTGGGGGAAAAAACTTAGCTCGAAGATAATCCCTCTGTGAAGGTCTTCCTAACCACTTCCAAACCTTCAAACCAAACACATATTTTCTCTGTCACACCCCATTGTTCTCTGTACCTCCTCCTGTTAAAGGCCTACGTGCTTCAGTGCACTTTTCTCTCTAAATGTCCTCCTCTCCTCAGACTCGGAAGTCCCTGAGGGTGCTGCCTTACCCAAGCTTTTATCACCCATACGCAACACTACACCTGGCACATAAAGCCACTTAATTGCTGCTTATGGGACAAACACGTTGCATTTTAACTTCGTAATTCCCTGTACTACTGCAAAATTAAGCCTAAGATTTGGGTCCCAGTTAAAGTTTCCTTATTCTGACAGGTGTGGCTTTGGGTCTTTTGAACACATGAGTGTTGCTGATAGAAACACAACAAATAACCACAGTGTTCTCAGTTGTGATTCCTGCCCTTGGATTCGCACTTCACCCGACCTGGTCTCCCCTACTCGTACCTGCACTTAAAATACCCAGTTCATTTACATGGACTTCAAAGCCTGCCAAGAACAGAATTTGGAGAAGGCTTTCCAGTCTCACCAACTCTTATTTGTTGGCCCACAGTTTGGTCAGCAGTAACCCTGCAGGCTTCAGAATATCTTAGAAACCATACTGTGTTCTGATTCTTAGCTTTCTGGTCCTAATGACATCATACTAACTTCTTTGGAAACCCCTGAAAAGAGTGTTGGCCCCAAGTCTTCCCCCCTCAGCACGCACTGTTTCTGAATTGTGTGAGATATTATAGGGAGGCGAGGAAAGCACTGGATTTTAGGTCAGAGTCCCTGAGCATGAGCCCAGTTCCACCCATCACTACCCGTGTGACCCCAGGGAACTACAGTAGCACTCTACAGTAGTAGTGCGGCTCCTGCTTCTGCAAAAGCAGGTTTAATAACAACTGCCCGTTTGAACGTACTGAGCAGCCCTACACATCAAAAGAGGCAGCATATGAGAAGGTGCTCTTTAGTTAAAAACTGCTCCACAAGTCCAGAGTTACTAACCAGTGCCTTCCTTGCTGGTTTTCCTTTGCACTTTGCCCTAATGTTTCAGTTAGTCCATTGGGATCTGCAAATTATCCCCCAGTTGCTGTAGAACAAAGAACTCCTTGATCCCCTTCAATCCAACTGGAGAAATGTACACGGAATAAAGTCTATATAAAGGGCACCACCTGGCTCAGTGCTCCATACATTTATTCCCTGGGTGTCTTGAATGATCCTTCTCCAACAGCTGACCATAGTAGCTTGATTTAAAGTCAAGTGTGTTATTGCCAACTCAGCACAAAATCTAAGGGATGATGTTTGTTCTCATCTTTGTATTTTTCCTGGTTTTTTTTTTCCAATTTTTCACAAAAAACATACTGTTATTAAAAAAAAGAGAGAGAGAGAGAGAGAGAAAGAAGAAAAAAAAACTTTAATGCTGATTCTATTTTAGACCAACCATACACAGCTAACACTTTCAAAACACTAAGTAGTAGGTTCCTGTTAGAAGAACTCTGTATACATTATCCTCTTGACAACACTAGGAGCTAGGTAATATTATTTCACTCCTTTTCACAAATGAGGAAATAGAGGCACAAAGATTAAGCAATCTACCCAGGGCCACACAGCTAGTAAGTGATGGAACTGGGACTGGAACCCAAGTACTTGGGCGTCGGAGTTCATGCTTTTAACTAGTATTCCAGGGGGAAAGGATGTGAGTGACTGGTATTACCATCTACCATGGCTCTAAGAATCCAACTACACAAGCAGACTCCCCCTTGGGAGAAATCAGTAGTCTATTAGACTGAGGAATCCTGAAGGCGAAAACTATGTCTTATTCATCTATGTTTCTATACCAGTTAGCTTGCTGTATAACAAACTACCCCAAAACTTAGGTACCTAAAAACCACAACTATCCATTTCACTCACAATTCTGTGGGTAGGCATTTGGGCTGGGCCTTACTTTGTTGGTCTTCTGCCATGCTTAGCTGAGTCATGTCAGTTAACAGCTGATCTGCTAGGCATCTCTGCTTCTGGAAGTTGGCTGGCTGGCAGGGAGGGCAACAGGAGCCCATGGGCCACAGGTCTCTGATCAGCCCAGTCTAGCCTGGGCTGCCTCATGCAGTAGCAGTACAGAGTCCCAAGAGTCTTGAGAATGGGTAAGTTCCAATGAGCAAGAACTTTCTGGGCCTCTGCTTACATCACATTTGCTATTGACCTATTTGCCAAAGCAAATCACATGGCCAAGCCCAGAGTCAGTGTGGGAGGGGACTTGCCAAAGGCATGGATGTGGAGGGGTAAATAATCTGTGGCCATTTATGCAGTCTACCAATATCTCCATAACCAATCACACAACCTAGTAAAGAGTAAGCACAAATTAATGCTTATTGAACTGAACGCTGTCTCCCCTTCATGAAAAAATCAAAATAAGACCAACAATCCCTTCCCTCTCTACACGAAGGTTGCCACATCAAGCAGATGGAAGAGGCTGATTGATACCTCCTCACAGAGGAACACCTCACCTGGGTGATGGAGCCTACCACTTGACAGGCACCTCCCAACACAGGATCCTCTCAGCCCTTGGGGAGAGGGGTGTGTTCTTACTGGGGGCTGCTTCCCTAAAGCTCTTAGAATCCCAGGCCTTGCTCTTATCAGTGGTCCATCAAGCCTCCCAAGAGATCTTCCCTCTTCCCACAGTTTCTGTGGGGTCCCTCAGGGACACCTCTCTCAAGCTGCTCCAATTGGCATCCCTGCTTACCCTCTAGTGGCCCCCTAAAGTTCTGCAGCTCTTTGAAGAAAAGTGTTCAAAGCCTTCTACAAGGGCACCAGAAGAAACATTTGTCTATGCTTGAGATCAGTACTTTCCAACAGGGGGCAGTATTTCCCCCATAGGACATTTAGCAGCATCTAGGCATTTTTGGTTGTCATCACTGGCATATAGTGGGTAGAAGACAGGGATGATGCTAAACATCCTGTAATGCCCAGGACAACCCCCATAGCAAAGAATTATCCAGTTCAAAATGTCATAGCAATGTTTGAGAAACTCTGCCTTAGTTTAGAGTGAGTCCTCCTTCATCCTAAGGATGCACCCACCACCCTGCCCAGGGTTGATTCATGGCTGGATCTATCACTCCCTCTGAGAGAAATCAATCTGTTGGCAACAATGCTAAATCTCTCTGTGCAACTTAAATCTCAGGAATGGTTCACAGGACACCCCATGATTCCCAGCTTAGACAGATAAGCCAAGATCTAAATGGGAGCTTGGTTACGTGCAACATGATCTTATTACCTCTTTCTATTATCTATGCTCAATCCTACAGATTCTGGGAACAATTTTCTCAAAAAAAAAAAAAAAAAGAGGCGTGCTTAAAGGTTTTTCTTGTAAGCCAGCTAATGGCCTCAGGAAATACACATGGCTCCCTGTGGAAAACAGCACTGTGGGACTTCTGTGTGAACCATCCAAACCCTTTGATAAAATGCACATGAGTTGCAAGGAAGAGATGACAGGCATTCAGTTTTCACAAAATGACACTTGTTCCAAGGAAGAAGAGAACTTCTTCCCGTCAGAGAGAACACCAAGAACCAAGGGAATAAAGCTACACAGACACTGATTGCTATGGTAGCTCCATGTACAAAAGCAAAGGAAATGAAAACCTTGATTCTAGTCGCCCATCTCATGGTGGCATTTTAGCAATGCTAATTAGAAGAGAGTAGCTGACATTTCCCTAGCATGAAAGGTAAACTAAAATTTACCCAGGAAATTTACTTCTGAAGTTTTCACAGAAGAATTCTATAGTCAAGGTGCTTTTTATTGACCCTGGACTTTACTCTTTGCCTATTCTTAGACTCCTTTATGCTAGTAACCAGGAACATCCTCCTCACTCATTCCCCAGAGCTCCTCATTCAAGAGTGATGCTGGGAGAACGAGAAGGAAGTGGGGTTCCATGATGCCAGCTGCTCTGTGTTTTACTTGGAAACCCTTTCTCCACCTCTTACCGGGTTGTGAGGCTTCTGAACACCCTCCTCCTCCTGCCCTCCATTTCCATCTCCTCTCTTCTTCCTCCTGCTTTACTCACCCCTGCCTCTGGGCCCCAGAACCCCTGCAGGGCAGATGGAGACTAACAGGAATCCCAGACACATTATGGAGATATGGCTCGTGTCAGGGGAAAGGTACCTCGCTCCTTCCACACCCCACAGGGTAGGCAGTGTGGCTCAAATAGGATTTGGAACAAAAAGCCTTCTACTCTTGTCATTCTCCAGATGCAAGGCCAGGTCTGAGGTTTAGACTCATCCAAAGAAGAGCCTGGAGTCTGCCCCCAGCCCCTCGCATTGTGAACCCAGCTTCCTATAGCACCTCACATTCTAGTATCCTCTAAGCTGCCTGCTACTTATGATTGCCTAGACTTCTCCAGGTAAGCTATGGAGAAGCAGTAAAGCGTGCCCAGGACGAGGCCTTGTGGGAAGTTTCTCACCAAGAGTTCCATTTTGGGTTCCTGATTAGGAGTCCACTGCTACTGGTTCTTATGCCAAAAGCTTCTCACTTCAGAAGAGAAAACTTCAAGGAATCATGAGGCTGGGCTCTCCATCCAGCCAGGAACCACCTTTGGCTGAACACCATTAACTTCCCTTCTGTCACAACAGAGTCATCATCTATATCAAGGAGTAGCTTTGGGGTGCAAAGGATGGAGACAGCTCACCTACTGGGATAAAAGGGTGGCCCGAATATACATGGAAAAAACATGAGCTTTTGAGTCATAGGGTTCTTTATTACGTGCATATTCTGGACTAGACCCTGTACTAAGCCCTTTATGTATTTTTCCCACAGGCTAGCTGTGTGACTTTGGGCAAGGTGGTTAACTTCTCTGTATGCTTTGCCAGGTAGAAACAGCTAACTTGCAGAGTTGTTTTGAGGACAAGCTGCAACATATGGAAAGTTCCTGGCATATGGGAGCTCACTCAGTCAGCTCAAGCTGCCATAACAAAATGCCATAGACTAGGTGGCTCAAATAATAGAAATTTATTTTCTCACAGTTCTGGAGACTGGGATGTCCAAGATCAAGGTACTGGCTGATTCATTTCCTGGTGAAACTCTATCCTTGAGTTGTAAATGGTCAGCTCCTCAATACATCCTCAAATGGCCCTTCTTCAATGCATGTGTGCAAAGAGGGAGAGAGAGAGAGACAGCTCTCTCTTCCTCTTCTTATAAAGCCACTAATCCCATCATGAAGGTCCCACCTTCATTACTTAATCTAACCTTAATTACCCCTCAAAGACCCCATCACTAAATACCATCACTTTGGGGGTTAGGGCTTCAACATATGAATTTTGGGGAGACACAAACATTCAATCCATAACAGTAGACATTAAGTAAATGGTAGCTATCATTACCATTAAATTGTTATTAATAAAACAGGTATTGACACTCAGGAAACAGGTACAATGGCATGGTTTTGTCTAAAACAAAGGCTCTCTCTTAAGCACTCACATACCTGAACTGGTACTGGCAGAAAATAAAGTATCAGTTTCTTAGTGCCCCTTCTCAGGCCCCCAGTGCCGGTAAACAATGGTTCCCCGTCACTGGTTGAGCATCAGCGATCTGGGCAAGCTGCAGCTGTGCCTATTGACCAAGATTATTTCCACCATCTACAGGGCATTCTGGCATTCTCTGCAGTCCTCCCACATCTAAAACGCTAATTCCAACAAGCTCTGCTCTCTTCCAGTTGTGGAACGTGCAATCCTGGTTGCTCTTCCTTATTCTGAGGAGCCACAGTACCCAGGATCAAGATTCTCCCCTCTTGCTTAATTTCCAAAATATACAGACAGCTCATACAACCTGCTATCAAAAAAGCAAACAACCCAATCAAAAAATGGGGAGAAGACCTAAATAGACATTTCTTCAAAGAAGACATACAGATGGCTAACAGGCACATGAAAAGATGCTCAACATCACTAATTATTAGAGAAATGCAAACCAAAACCATAATGAGGCATCACCTCACACTGGTCAGAATGGCTATCATCAAAAATTCTATAAATACTAAATGCTAGAAAGGATGTGGAGACAAGAGAACCCTCCTATACTACTGATAGGAACGTAAGTTGGTGCAAATACTATGGGAAACAGTACAGAGGTTCCATTAAAAACTAAAAATAGTTACCATGTGATCCAGCAATCCCACCCCTGGGCTTATAACCAGAAAAGATGAAAACTCTAATTTGAGAAGATACATGCACCTCAATGTTCATAGCAGCACCATTTATAATAGCCAAGACATGGAAGCAATCTTAGTTTCTAACAATAGATGAACAGATAAAGATGATGAGGTATAAGTCTGTATATATATATATATATATATACAGGAATATTACTCAGTCACAAAAAAAGAATGAAATAATACCATTTGCAGCAACATGGATGGACGTAGAGATTATCATACTAAGTGAAGGAAGTTAGACAAAGACAAATATATCACTTCTATGTGTAATCTAAAAAATACAAATGAATCTATTTACAAAACAGATGTAGACCCACAGATATAGAAAACAAACTATGGTTACCGAAGGAGAAAAGGATAGGGGAGGGATAAATTAGGAGTATCCTAATTATTTAATAACACAAACTATTATACATAACATAAAAGTTGTGGTATATTTATACAGGGGAATACTAATCAGCCATAAAAAAGAATAAAGTGATGCCATTTGCAGCAATATGGGTGGACCTAGAGATCATCATTTAAAGGGAGGTAAGCCAGAAAGAGAAAGAAAAAGAAAAATACCATACAATATCACTTATATGTGGAATCTAAAAAAAAAAAAAAAAAAAAAAAAAGGACACTATGAACTCATCTACAAAACAGAAATAGACTCACAGACATAGTTAACAATCTTATGGTTACCAGGGAAAGAGGGTGGGAAGGGCTAAATCTGGGAGTTTGAGACTTACAAATGTTAGCCACTATAAAAACAAAAAAAAAAATTCTCCCCTCTTTAAACTGCTAGGCAGAAGTCTCCACCTTCTCCCACTCTTTGACAGTCGAACCCAGTTATAGGTTGTCTTCAGGGCAGCCTTCAGACCTCCCAGTAAATTCTTCCTTTTCCATCCTGAGAAGGGTGAACAGTATATTAACTTCTACCTTGGTGAAACTCAGCTTCAAGCAAATAAGTAAAAAATTTCTCAATCATTTTCTACATGATTTTTAAAAGGATATTTGCTGATGGAGAGATAAGAGAACCATCACCCACCATTTAGTACAGGAAACACTGATAAGAGTGTCAAAGAATTCTTCATAGGTTCAAGTATTTCAAAATTCCTTGAGCACCCACTGGCTCATGCCCTTAACCAAGCTTAAGTTAATTACACTCCTCTTATTTACCACTGCATTCTTAGGCATCAGTCTCCTGCTACTGAACCACAGTGGAAAAGGGATAACCGTTCAACAGAAAGAGACTAAAGTTTACTTTTTTGAGGCAAATATTGCCCTCTGTTTTGTCACCCAAACATAATATATCATCTTTGGGCTGAAAAGTGAAAATGTGACACAAAAGTGAAGGCGAGGTGGCTGAAATGTGAACCTGTGCATTTTGATATAACAAAGTAGAAGACAGTATCTGGCATAAATCCTCAAACGCCTCCCCTACAGTGTGCAAGCATCTGGAAAGCATAATAGCGTGCTACTTCAGGCTCCCGTTTTTTAAATCTGGAAAACGGGGATAAAATTGCAGGTCTCAAAGAAAAGTTGTAAAAATGAAAATACACTCAAATCAGAAGTATTTACTGAGCATCTAGACTGTGTCCCACGCCATGCAGGGCCAAGAGGAAACAGAAGGGCAAGAAAGTCCCTGTGTCCACCCTCACAGATCGCAGCCTCTCTTCTCTCAACACAAGAAGGACTGAGCAAATCTGTGCAGATGCCATAAAGGATCCATTCGCACCAAAGAATTAGTGAAAATTTTACTAATCGTCTCCTGAGGAGTAGAATAAGAAATATCCATTGCATAGCACACAACACGTGTCCCCTCAAAATATTATTTTTTGATTCCTATAAATACCTCTTCCCACGTCTCTTCTCTGAGCCGTGTGATTCCATGGTCTTTTTCCTCCATCTTGGACACCACTACCCACCCTACTTATGTGAAGATTTTCTCCCTGCCCTGGCTCCTGTCTTCAGTCTCGTATCCCCACCCAACAGTGAGATCTTAAGTTTAAGTAGCACAACAAAAAACATTTTTATTAAAAAAAAAACAAACAAAAAACAAAACAAAAAAAGCTTCCATTCTTTCCATAACAACAGGCTGGGCGGTGGGGATGGTGTGAAGAGCTGGAGGCACCCTGAGTGCCTTCTCATCAGGAAAATGGCTTTTCCATGTCTGAGGAATACTAACTGTTGGGTAGGAGTACACAAGACTGGAGAAGGATGCAGGGACAGCAGAAGGAGAGGAATGGAGGAAGGGAAATAGCCTGGAGCAGTAAGTGGGGTGGCTGGTAGGGCCTGGACTGAAGCCAGGGAAATGAATGGCTGAGAGGAGGGACTTGGCAGGAGATACTAATAGAGAGTTTTTGAGAGACTTAAGTGTGTTCTACAGTGTACACAATGCCCTGGCATGGAGTGTGGGTTTTATGAAGGAGAGGCAGTAGGAGTAATAGCCATTGCCCAAGTGTGAATGGTGAGGGCTGAGATCAGGTTGACAGCAGGGCGTATTCTGAAATCAGGTGCTAATTTCTTTTTACTTCTTCCTTTTTTTTTTTTTTATAACATATATATACTTATATTTGTTTTCAGATTCTTTTCCATTATAGGTTACTACAAGATATTGAATATAGTTCCCTGTGCTATACAGAGGAAACTTCTTGTTTATCTATTTTATATATAGTAGTTTGCATCTGCTAATCCCAAACTCCTAATTTATCCCTTACCACTCCCCCACCCCCACCCTGGGTAACCATATTTACTTCTCTCTTAACATGATAACAATTCAGAAATGTCTCCCACCATTGAATGACTCCCTCATCCCCCTCTCAATCTTTGCATCTTTTCAGGCTCAGATCAATTTCCATCCCCTTCTTCTCAGACTTTCTGGCCACATCAACCCTTCCCTTCTCTCAGCTTACAGGTATAACTTGTATTAAGCTGTTTTCTTTGGGTTCTCCCCGCATCTTGCCATCTCTCCAATATATTATTATCAAAGTAGGGGGAGGAGGGTATAGCTCAACAGTAGAGCACATGTTTAGCCTGTACGAGGTCCTGGGTTCAATCCTCAGTACCTCCATTTTTTAAAAAAAAAGCATATTATCAAAATAATCCTTAATCACAGTTTTCATCATGTTATACCACTACTTAAAAAAAAAAAATCACTGGCTTCCCTCTGTCAACAGGACTTTAAAAATTGAAGGAAATGATCATGAACCACGTTTTCTACAGACATTGGCTCAGTACCTCTTATGTCTAAGCATTTCCCCAGAGCTTGAGTGAAAGTGGCAATCTGTCATGATTCATTCCTTTTCCGTACTATTTTATAGCTTGTGATCCTGCCCTGCTCATCTACATGCCAATTCGATCCAGCTTCCAACAATTCAGAGCCAGAGGAGACAAAACTTAAGGCAATACATTAATGTTTTTCAAAGCCCAGCATAACCTAACAATGAAAGAGCTTACTCCTTGTATCATCCCCAGAAATATGCAAATGTTCATAAGGGATTCTAAACCCTCTTTGGAAGGAATTATTCTGAAACTGCCATTGTTGGACCATTGTAACTGCTACTGAAATGTTCCCAAACCTGTTGCCCCAATCTATTCACACACTCCCCACTACCCAGTTCTCTTCAAAGTTTATCGTAACTTTAGGTGAATGTTCAAAGGGGTAGAACCACAATTACAACTGATTCAAGGGATGTTTCCAACCCTGGCTGCACACCCAAATCCCCAGTGCTCCCTCCAGGCCAATTAATTCAGTACCTCTGGGGGTGGGCCGGACATCAGTTATGTGGCCAGAGTTGGGAGCCACTGCATTAAAGGGGCTACCTCTTGCTTTCTCAGTAGAAAAGGGGGCATACCTAGATCAGGTAGACAGACTTAAAAAGCCATGTCCACGCACCGGTTCTTGAGAAGGCTGGCAAGAGCAAAGGATGCCAACTTTGGAGAACCCAGGCACCATGCAGAGGACTGAGGCAGGGACACACCCAAGAGGACCAGGACACCTGCCCCCACAAGAAAAAGGGCACCCCAGCCACATATGCTGCCTCCTTGAGGAACCAGCCACATTTCTACAGTAAGCTAGGCACGTAGAATCTTTCTGGTATCAAGAGAATCAAGAGAAAACTTTCCTACAACACTCTCCTGCTTCTAGAAAAAACAACCCATATGATCTGTAATTCTGCAGAGAAGCCCTGTTGTCCTCTGACTTCACTGAATCCATTATTAAATCACTTCTACTCAAGTAATTTTGAAAACAGAAAAGACGTTGCTGAATGACCATGTCTTAACATTGATTTTTATACCAACCACTCCTGACTTTGGGGTCAAGCTCCCAGAAGGAATTTTCAGGAAGCTTCAGGGTGAAGATCAAGGAAAAAACACGACCTCAAACGGTAAAACTGAAACTGTTAGTCAGGCTTACTTTAGCTCAGTACTATAGATGACATAAGAAGCAGGAAACCAGAGACAACTCCACTCTGCCAATTAAAAACAACTGCCATTTTCAGCTAACATTGTATTTTAATCCTAACATGGTAACTCTCTTTTCACAACATTGAGTTTTTACAGCTTCCAGGTATTTCTACGCTGGAGCTGAGCCTGCCTTCCGTGTTTGCCCCCGGGTCTCCAGCCCTCAAATTCAACTCCATTCTCCCGAAGTGGTGAAATGTTCCTGCTCTCTTCTTCTAAGGAGGTCAGTACTAGGCATTTGAAATAGGGGTGTGCCTATCAGAGCAAACAATAGATATAGGTACAGATAGATACATACATGTACATATTTGTATCTATGCATGTGTGTATGTATCTGTATCATTGTGATCAGTGAAGGAAAATATAGGACCACCCCTCCCCAGCTTTCCTATCATCTCGACCTATCCCTAGTGTGTGGCTATGACAAAGAAATTAAAAGGAATACGCATGTGCACATACACAGAACAGGACACCCTATTCTGGTGCCATGCATTGGCCAGCCCGCCAGGTCTCTGAGATTTCAAGACTCCAAAGATGGGGGAAGGGTAGAGCTCAGTGGCAGAGTGAGTGCTTACTGCTTAGCATGCACAAAGCCTTGGGTTCAATACCCAGTACCTCCATTAAAATAAATAAACAAACAAACAAACCTAATTACCTCCCTCTCCCCCCAAAAGAAACAAACACTCCAAAGACACATAATTTAAACTCTTAAGGCCCCAAACACTAGGTTGTCAACTTCCCATTGTGCAGAATGTATGGGATGGCGTACACACGAAAGCAGTCTCAGAAACTCAAAGCAAAAGGCAAGCCCCTCTGCTTCTACCGGCCTTGTCATATAAGAGAGGGACAATTCGTCAACAGCTTTATTCACACTCCTGCTTAGAGTCTCCTGCTTAGAATCTCAGCATTTCCAGAGCCAACTGTGAACTTCTGATATTGTCACCTTGGAAATGAATGGTGAGATTAAGAGAGTGAGGGGATGGATGGACCTAGAGATTATCATAAGTCAGTCAGATAGACAAAGACAACTATCTTATGACATCACTTATATGTGGAATCTAAAAAATGGTACAAATGAACTTATTTACAAAAGAGAAACGGGGAAGGGTATAGTTCAGTGGCAGAGTGCATGCCTAGCATGCATGAGGTCCTGGGTTCAATCCCCAGTACCTCCATTAAAATTTAAAAACCTAATTAGCCTCCCCACCAAAAAAAAAAAAAAAAAGAGAAACAGACTCAGACATAGAAAACAAACTCATAGTTACTGGCCGGAGTTGGGGTAGGAAGGGGGAGGGGTGGGGGAGGGGTAAATTAGGGATACAAAATAATATACATAAAACAGATAAACAGCAAGCCTGTAAGTGTGTAGCCAGGGCTGAGGACCACTGCATTTATGCAAACTCCTGAGGATCAAAACAGCTCTTTTAAAGGGCTCACAATCTTTTTTTTTAAGTCCATTCTAAGAGCCATCAGGCTCTCCATCCATTTTTTTAAATAAAGTTTAGTTGGACCACAACCACACTCGTTCACGTACACACGGTCTATGGCAGCTTTTGCCCTTTAAGCCTCTAGCTTAAAATCAATACCAAATTCACCAGTGTATAGTTTGAGGAATTTATGCTTACTCTTGAAAAATCAAGGCATCATTGTTTGTTTTTAATATTTGGACCTTCTCACCTATTATTCTCCTGGACCCTGTACCACTTCCCGTCATTACTTAAGAAAAACCAGCGATATTTTGTCAAGATCACCTATCCCAATTCTAAAAATTAGAAGTAACAAATTTTATTCTGATGTATGAATGTATGTCATGGAAATACTTTTAAGATTGCCTATGATTGCATTTAATAATTGTTATGAACATGAGGTTATTGACCAGAATGAGTATGCATTGTACATGTTGACATATTTTCTGAGTAGACTGTGTGTAGCCCAGCTTCCTACCCAATTCTCTGAACTTGCCAGCTATTAAAACCTAAAATTATAATGACACATCATATTTGATATATAGCATTTACTATTTAGTACATACCATATGGTTTATACTAAGCAAGCACTATCTGTGAGGCAGATATCCCTACTGTTCCACGGTCTCCTGGGCGTTTTGAATCTCACATTGCAGGTGTTTCTAAAGTTTATGATGGGGGTGGGGGGAAGGGGAGTATAGCTCAGCAGTAGCCCTCGTGTTTGGTGGGCACATAGATTAGGGTTCAATCCCCAGTGTCTCTCTTAAGAGGAAAAAACAAAAACAAAAAACTAAAGATGTAAAAGAAGGAATGAAAAATTACAAGAAAAGAATAAGACAAAATTTAAAAATAAAGCTTATCATCAATGATCTACAGGAAATGTACCCTAAAATAAATGTGTTTCACTGAAACTTTAGGCATGAAGAGTATGCAGGGAGACACTTGTAAGAATTCCACCCCACCCAACTTTCCCTAGACCATTCCCACACTGCACACGAATCTGAATTTCTGACATCATTCAGCACAATCTGCTGGTAGAGTGGCCTGAGCTTGATGATTATGTGTGTAATTATGACACGTGCCCTTCCACTCCAGGTGAATTAGAATTAGTGATGTTTCTCTATCCCCTGCACAGTTAATACAGGCTTTCTTAGAGACTTGTTTTCCACTAGATGTTGATACATCCTAGAAATTGCCACAGCCGGAGAAACTGCATCAAAGCCTGGACCTGCCTCACTCCCAGACTTGCTCTGGTCCTGAGAACTTGCAAGTTCAGAGGATGCAGCACTGACTGGCTGCTGCCAGTCCTCACAAATGAAGTATGTAATCATGCTTCTTGCATGAAAGTCACTCTCATTTTGGTCAATAAGCCTGTGAAGAAAATGGAATCATTAACCAGAAGAGTAAAATCTGAGAAAACATTTTAATGCATTTACTACATGAAATGCTTTCACTACTAGAAAGCCCTTTGATTGAAAGGTAGAAAACTGCTGAGAATTGACAAAGGCTGAATGATCTTCAGAGCTGCTCGTAACATTCTATCAGTTTGATCTGAATCACAAGTAATGAATGGCTGTACAGTGTGCCCCCCACACAAATAAACACAATTTATTAAGGAATATTTTGACAAGAAGATATATGAACCCATTTCAATTACCTTAAAGTCACAAATATTCGAGATACCCAACTACACACGCGCCTGGTCTCAGACCCGGCTCTCAGCTCCACCTCAGCTGAACTGACATCTCATTTACCCAGCGGTGGTCCCTGCTTCCTGGTCTGTCAGGCTGTAACAGTCAACATCATTGCTGATTTCTGGAAATCTACTTCAAATGATTGCAAAGGGCTGTTGTACTTTCAGTGTCAAGTGTGTGTTTTTTGTGATCTAATTCTTTTCAAAAGCCGTCTATATCAATGGTGGCTCTGTGGTATATTTCTCTCAGCCAGAGTGTTAATTAACCAGAAAACCCAATTTTCACATGTAGCATAAAATAGTTTAGTACATCAAGTCACACACAAAAAAATAATTGTTCTGATTCCAGCTCTGAGCAGGGAAGATCATATTCTGTTCTTCCCCCTAGAGAATGTCCCACCTCTCAGCTAAGATGGTAGAGAAAGGATTTGACCTCAGCCCATCACTTCCGAGCAGGGAACATCCTGCTGTTTCTTCTGTGTCCCACATCTCAGGTGAAAGTAGTAGAGGTGAGATTTGACACCGGCCAGATTGGCTCTAAAGCCCACATTATTTGCATTTCACGATAATGTTTCAGACTATGTTTTAAATGTACGAAGGCTGCTTTCTAATTAAAATAAGGCTGAAAAATATTTTAATAAGCCAGTTAGTCACCTGATACCCTCTCTATTGGTCAACTCCAAAGTTAAATAGTCACCATATGACCCAGCAATTCCACTCCTAGGTATATACCCAAGAGAAGTAAAAGCATAAGTTCACACAAAAACTTGCGCATTAATGTTCTTTCCAGCATTGTTCATAATAGCCAAACAGTGGAAACAACCCAAACATCCATCAACTGATGAATGAATAAACAGAATGTGGCATTTCCATCCAATGGAAATCAGCCATAAAAAGGAATGAAATTCTGATACATGCTATAACACAGATCAACCTTGAAAATTTATGCTAAGTGAAAGAAGCCTGACACCAAAGACCACATACTTATGACTATATTTGTATGACATTTCTAGAAAAGGCAAATCCATAGAGACAAAAAGTAGATTAATGGCCGTCAGGAGCTGGGGGGATGGGGGTGGGGAAGAGGGAGTGATTGCTAATGGGTATAGGGTTTCTCCGGAGGTGATGAAATAAATTGGACTGAACTGTGGTGACAGTTGCATAACTTTGCAAATATACTAAAAATCACTGAACTGTCAACTTTGAAAAGGTGAATATTATTGTATGTGAATTATATCTCAAATTTTAAGAAGGAGAAAGGCAGGAAGGGAGAGAGGAAACCCTAGGACTAAGTGGGAATACCAAGGAAGAAATAAACTTGGAACAGGGTGGGAAGAGGACTCCCCAAGGCTGGGATTCAATCCTGACTGGTGACAGTGTGGCTGCCGCCCACTGGGTGGCAGAGAAGTTGGTCAGGTCGCCCTGGGCCAGAGGTGGTCTGTGAAACAAGCCAAGACCACAGCCAGGAGCTGTGGGTCAGAGCTGGCAAGATGGAAACACCATGGGGGCCAGCAGGGCAAGGTGGTGGGAAGAAAACTGCCCACTGGGGTGCTCATGAAATTCACCAGAAAGCTGCCCTTGGGGGTGCTGCTGAATTTGTAGGAAGCTGGCAAGGGCACTGGCTGAACTCCCCAGGAAGCCACAAGGGTGCCACACACAGGAGGTGCCACTGGACTCATGGGGAAACCAGCTGGGGCATCCATGGCAGGGGCTGTCCCTGAGCCCAGCACAGCTGGGGCACCTGCCAAACTTACCATGAAGCTGCCTGCCAGGGTACCACTGAAAGTTGCTGGGGTAAGCTCCACTGGGTGTCTCACATGCCAGCCCAATACCACAGGAACAAGAAGAAGTAAAGTACAGGGAAACCAAGAAGAGACACCCCTTCCTCCCCCATGGTCTCCCCAGCAACCTCTACCAATGAAGCTTAACTTTCTGCCAGCTGGCAAGGGGGCAATATTCCAGTACCACAGTAAGGGCGACAAAGAGTGGATCTGGAGCTTAGAGGCAAGAGATTGATAATGAGCACAAATACTAATGTTTGTTCTTCAAAGAAAAGAGTTCCTGTTCAAGTGGGTTTGGAAAGCACAGCTTAACATACCACCCCCAAAATACACAGTAGTGTTTTAGCAGCACTACGGTGTCCTACGGGGAAGAAACTCTACTGAACTCTCAGTGTAGCGCTTCCAAAACTCATCTGATCACAGAACTCTGTTTCTCTGGATAACTAACGCCCTGCAGAATTCTCACTGGGAAACTGCTCTGGGCGTGGTTTGGCGAGACTGGCACACAACATCCAGAGGAGGAGGGAGGCAGCGGTGCTGGAGAGCAGCCTGTGTGCGTTCGCTGAGTCACACGGAGCCCGTCTGCTGTTTAAGGGACTCCTCTGGAGCAGAATGCACACAAATGGAGTCATCTGGCTGGGCTCCTTCGTGGCATTTCCATTGCTTTATTTACTGCACAAAACCCATAAGCTCTGCAGACACTCTGCAGCTCTGGAAATACAGTTTATTTAGGTAACTAAAAATACCCTCCAAATGGCATTTGGCCATTGCTGCATTTCCCAACTCCTCCTGCTTGCTCAATGTCTGTTCTAAATTACCCCTTGATGGTACTATGGAAAGAGAATGGGATTTAAAAGCTGGAATTGATGGTATTAAGGTCAGGGGCCTTGGAATGCTATAATCCTGCCTGGCTACTCACCTCATTTTCCCTTTTGGGGTTCTGGAGGGTACTAGAAACAAAAATAATGGGTATGAATCAACACTGTGTTTATTATCTGCCCACTGGAAAGGACAGAATGCAGTTAGGGAAAAAATGAGCATAGCTGAGCTGCGTGGAGAGAGAGCCCCTACATCATTCAGCCTTGGGTTCAAAACCCAGTCCCATCTAACTTCTGGAGGGAGGAGAGGCAAAAATAATTTTCCCTCCACCCTTTGTTTTCATCTGTGGCCCCTGTAACCAAGTCAGGTTAGCAAGAGAAAACAAACAGATTTATTAATATGTATACCTCATGTATACATGGGAGAGGCCTAGGGGAAAATGAGTAACTCACAGAGCTGGCTGAGAATTTAGGCTTAAATACCATCTTTAGCTAAGACAAAACAGAAGAGTGCGGTGGGAAGCGTGTTACGGGGAAGTAACAGAAAAATACAGTGAACAAGAGTAAGCAGATTTAAGCCTGTGCCTTTTCCATTGACAAGGGGACGTAAGTGGCAATTCAAGCTACCAAGAAGATTCAGATCATCTACATAAAATGCACAGAATCCAAGCCTTCTCTTGGATTACTTGCTCTGGGAGAAGCCAGCTGCCATACTATAAGCTGGCCTATGGAAAGACTGATGTCATGAACTGAGGGAGGTTTCTGACCAATAGCCATGAGTATCTAAGACCTTCTGATAACAGCCACATGAGCGTACCATCTTGGAAGCAAATCCTCCAGCCTCAGTCAAGTCATCAAATGGCTGAAGTCTAGGTGGACAGCTTGGCTACAACCTCTCGAGAGACCCTGAGCCAGAACTACTGGCCAAACTACTTCCATATTCCAGACCCTCAGAAACTATGTGATGAGAAATTTTTGTTGTTTTAAGTCACTAAATTTGGGGGCAATCTGTTATACAGCAATAGATAACTGAGATCCTTCAACTGTAATTCTGAGTAAATGATTCTGAACCCTGGGATCCCATCTCATTTTCAAACACACACACATACACACACACACACACACACACACACACACACACACACACAAATAGCCTTGAATAAAATTCTCTGGTCATGGTATCTGGTGAAATCAGGATTAAGATCTCCAAATTCTATTATATCACAACTACAATCTTTGCATTTAGTCCCACATTCATTCCTTCAGCAAACATTATCAAGCACTTATTATGTTCCAGGCAATGTTCTAGACCCTGAGGATACAGCACAGCTTACCAAGACAGACAAAAACCTCTGCCCTCGTGGGATTTACACACATATGCAGGAGAAACAAACAACAATATATAGATTGTTCAGTAGTAATAAGCACTAAGGAGGTGAAACAAAGCAGTGACTCCAGTGAATCAGACTTCACTTCTGGCTCTCAAAATAGTGCAGGGCAGTTTCCCTCCATGTGGTGATGCAGAGGCAGGCTCCTTCCATCCCTGGTCCTTCTGGCTTCACCTTCACAGGGCCTAAGAGTCCCCTGAAGACGACCAGCAGATGAGCAAAGTCAGGGAGGAGAAGGTACACTCGTTTCTCCATCACCTCCAACCAAGAGTGGACACATCCTTTCCACTCACAAACCTTAACACCCCTGAGATGCAAGGCATCGGGGAAATGTAGCCCCAACAATAGCCCTTTGCTACAAAGGGGAAAAGAGGCTCTAGTAGGAAGCCATGTTTCTCTACTACAGTCTCACTGATTTATTCCAGCTCTGCCTGTTCTACCTGCTGGGCCAGACTGAAGCCCAGGCACAGCCATGCCAAGAGGGAAAAATGTCTCCCACCTGGTTATCGAAAATCCCATCACAAGAAATTCAATTCTTGTTCTGAGTCATTTCCCATTTCAACATCTTGCCAAAAATGCAGTCACCTGTAGTGATGAATGGAGTTCTCAATTCTTAGAGAAGCTTACTGGATTTTCTTTTCCATTCCCTGAGATAAGTACCAGCTTAGCTGGTAACTCTGCGAGTTTTAGTGAGGGAAGAGAAGGAAGGCAGAGTGGGCACGTGCCAATAACCACTCACAGCTTTGCTAGGAGTGAGTGGTTGGGTTCTCTGTCACCAACTTGCAACTACTCATGGCATCATCTTAACTGCTTATGCACAGCTACTCTTCCAAGTCAAGGGAACACTTAACAAATGCATTTAGCTGTATATAGTCCTTCTCCACGAGGAAAGAAAGGCCCAGTTAATTGCACGAGCAGCTAAGTGTCAGGAATAATCACTAAGATGAGAGTGGTTCATCAAAGCAAGTCAGGAAAAAAGAGTCTATTTAAAAGCTAAACGGGGTTCTAAAAAGCAGACCCTGAAAAGAGCGATATCCGGGCTGAGTTTACTTTAATGCAAAGATCCACTTTCCTCTCATTACCTATGATTATTTTATACAAATTGTATTACTTTGGTCCCTTAGGAAATACAGGTGTAAGCTTCATTTCCACTTCCTAAGACTGAAAATGACTTTGGAGGGACTGAACTGGAATATTTTTTTTTTAATTCTTTAAACCTTCATATGATCTGGAAGTACAAAACAATTTACCAACTTCCCCTTGGAAAGGTAAATCAGCAGCATATTTCTATAAAAGTGAATTAATTTAACCCATAAGAATTTAAAAAAAAAAAACACCCTGGGTTTTTACTAGCAATCACATCTGTTCCAGTTCTGTCTTGGGAACTGAATGTGTAAAATGTCACTACACAGACAGGATGCTGTAGTCACTTTAACCCAGAAGACACGAGAATATATGCTGGTCTCGGTGTTTCTGTCTATGACATTAGAATCAGACACTGTGTGAGGACAATACTCTCATCCCAATGAGGCTTCTTAAAGCCATTTGAGGGCTCTTGGTTGGAAACCATTTTGCAGCTTGGTCAGGAATGTATTTACCACTGACAAAGGCTTCAAGAGGGGATATCCCTAAAGGATAAAGCCGATTCTCTTTAGGTAACTCCAAGACCATCTTTGAAGCTGTATTCATTTTCTAGGACTGCTGTTACAAAGTACTACACACTTGGTGGCTTTAAACAGTGAAAGTGTCTTCTCTTCCAGTTCTGGAGGCTAAAAGTTCAAAATCAAGATGTTAGCAAGGCCATGCTCCAATGCCAAAGTCTGTAGGGGAGAATCCTTCCCTGCCTCTACGAGTTTCTAACAGCCCCAGGTGTTCCTCGGCTTCTGACAGCATCACTCCAATCTCTGCCGCCATCTTCCCCTGGCCATCTCCTCCCTGTGTGTCTTTTGTCTTGGTGTTTCCCCCTTCTTACGGGCTGCGCTAAGGACCTCATCTTAACTTCATTACATCTACAAAGACCCTATATCCACATATTCCAAACCCTATTTCCTCACATTCACAGGTACCAGGGATTAGGACTTCAAACTATCTTTTCAGGGGAACACAATTCAATTCAATAGGAAGTACTCCAGAGAAGGGGTTCAAAGCCACGTTGAAAGATCATAAAGCCCTCCAAGCTACTGTGCAAAGTAACATTTGCAGAGCCAGGAAGCCATAACACAGACGGAGGGCCACATTCCATAATCCTAAAGAAACAGAACTTACAAACCAAACTAGAGCAACAGCCCGGCCCACGTTCCCACCCAACACCCACTAGCCTGGGGGCTATCGTTACCTCAGAGAGCTGACGGAGCTGAGTCTAGACGACAGAATGGTTCTCTTGGGGTAGCCGGTGGGGGAAGCCAGACCCAGGTCTGACCACTGGACCTGCCGCAACTCGACTGATCCAGCTCGTCAAGGAGCCAGGAGGCAGTTTTAAGCACTTCCCAAAACTCCACCAGCTGAGCGGAAGGGAAGAGGGGAACGCAGTTACCTGGGAAACCCTGATTGCTTAATCACCCACAGGAGGGCCATCAACTTGAAAGGCGAGCAGCCACTCTTCTTCAGGTTTTCTGGGGCAGAGGCAGCATTTCCCACACACTTACGGGCTCTCAGCCTCCCATTCTTTGGCTGGGGTTTGGGGCGGTGGGGGTTGTGGTCTTTCCGGCCTAAGGGGCCTGGGTCGGTTAATGCATCTCTCTCTCATAATTCCCAGTAACTTAATCAGTGATCACAATTTTTAAAATGCTTTTAAAACTGTAAAATTCATCAAACTTTTTGCAACTTTGAAATTTTATAAATTCAAAAAAAATTCCAAAAGTCATCGCCTTTCATTGTTTATGATGTGTGGGGCCCAGAGCAGGGGTCTCTCATGTCCTAGTCTCAGCACAGCACAGATGCTGGATTGTTATGCATTTGTTTAAAAGAAGTATCCTGTGGGGGGAGGGGGGGAAGGGGGGACGGCTCAGTGACAGAGCATGTGTTTAGCATGCATGAGGTCCTGGGTTCAATCCCCAGTGCCTCCATCAAAAAAGTAATAATAAAATAAAATAAATTTTTAAAAAAAGAAAAAAGAAGCATCCTTATTCCTTTATAAGCCCACAGGGAGGTACAATTCCTGCAAGGCACCTACTTGGAGGAAAGGCTGCCCACACCCACCTCACCACTAGAGGGCGAGGTGGTTACAGAGGCAGGTCTGACCCCACCCAACTGCCACCAGCCAACCCAGCTAGGTTCTCCAGAGTATCTAAACGCAAGACACCTGGTTCCACTTGATTCCCGGGCAGGGCAATTCAGGTTGAAACACGTGAGTAGGGGCAGGAACGTTCAGACTGGGCCAGGTGGTGAGGTTGTGAAATCTGAAGTTGATAGGAATTATCTTTGCAGGGACTTGCAGTTTTCCTTGGTTTCTCTTCTAACCAGCCCCACCATCCTGATTTCTGCTCCCAAACTCATTTCTTCTTCCCTAATTCCCACCCCCTCTTCCTAGGCCTAGAGGCCTGTCGGGTTTGCCACCTCCTAACAGGAAAAGTACGCTGTCTGATAAACACGTTTGTACTGACTTGTTAGCAAATTTACACATTATTCTTTTCGAGGTTATTGGCTTTTAAAATGGAACGTGGGGAAAGGGGCAGTGCTTAACGCAAAGGGAAAACTCTGATAATTGAATTGCAGACATCAGCATAAAAGATGTATTATGTTTATACTGGAAATTTTCCGAGCGCTTCTCCCTTTCTATTACATAAATCATTACCTCCTTCACTGAAGCTAAAGCCTGTCCTTGTTTTATTATTATTATTTCAGCATTTGCATAAAATATTAACTAACTGATTATCATATAAGCTTGAATTTACTAGGCTCAGACAATAAGCCATTCTAAAACTCGAACTCCTTAGAGGAAATTGTATCTCTTTAATGACAACCACAAAATGTTACCTAATGAACACAGTGGAGGGTGTAAGAGCAGAAGCAACTGTTCTCACCTAATAAACCTTGCATTACTAGTTTACACTCGGACATCTGATCCTGAGAGCAACCCTGTGCAAGGTATGCTGGATAGATAGCATGATCTGTTATTCCCATTTCACAGAAAAAGAAATTGAGGCCCAGGGAACTTAAGTGTCTCGCCCAAGTTCATATAGCTAAGTGAGGGGAAGAGGAAGGGTAGGGCTCAGACTGGTCTTTTCACTTCAAGCCTGGGAGAACTCTACTAGCACAAAGATATTAAGGGAGAAATGAGAAAATATGACGTCAATAGGTAACTCTAAAAAAGTAGGCATCATGATGTGAGCATTGTAGACAGGATTTTCAGAGAGCTAATATAATATCTCACAAAGAAACTGAGGTATCCTCTTGAACTTTATCTGAAAGGGAAGTCCAGTTACAATAAACTTACAAACCAGAAGAGCTCAAAAAATTCTCCAGCTTTGCTAGTGAAAATAGATCTGTCCTCAAGTGGCACAGACCATGTCCTCCTCTCTTAACTCGAAGTACTCCAGGACGATCAGAAAAAAATGCATCTGCAATCTGATTACTTTTTTATAAAAGAAAGCAAACCAAAAAGAAATGTCAGAGTACCTTGCTGGGAGTCCTTTATAGAGTAGTTCCTCTTAGAGATGGAAAATGAGAAGAACTGTCATTTGACATACATTAGCTGAGACCAGGCACCAGTGGAACTCTGCTCCTCCTGAAACGTATGCATCACCTGCAGTGCCCTCAGCCACATGATTAGAGTCTGTGGTAGACTGATTGCACCAATTCTCCCCCATCCTTGTCGCCACAACTTCAGTCACGTGATTTTGTAGTTCATCTCACTAAAGATGCAGAGTCTCCTTCCTCACCCGCTTCAGTCTGAGCTCACCCAGGAGCTTTGGCCAATAGATGAGGCCTAGAACACAAGAGGTCTTGCATGTTCCCACTTGCTCTGAAATTGCTCTAAGAACAAGCCCAGGATACCCTGCAGGAAGATGAAAGACATGTGGAACACGGCCATAGTCAGCCTGGCTGAGGCTAAATCAGCCTAAATCAGCCAATAGCCTGCAGACCCCCAGACAAGAGAGCAAGGCCCCAGAACTCTCAGACAAAGGAATGAGCCAAGTCATGATCGGCCAAGCCCAGCCGATAGGAACCTACAGCCAGCCAAGTCCCAATATGTGAGTGAGCCCAGCCAAGAGCAGCAGAGACACCTACCTTACCAGCCTAGATGTGTGAGCAGCAGATCTTATTGTTGCTTAAAGACTAAGGTTTCGGTGGTTGTTTGTCATACAGCATTATTGGAGTACTAGATAACTGATATAGAGTCCTAGCTTTTGGGCTCCACGCTTGTCAGAGGAGCGTCTAGAAAGCCAAAGACAGTTTCATGATACCTGACCACTTAACAGTTTCATGGGGCAGCCAACCAATCCATTTCTTGTAGCATCTTCCCTTTGTCCCTGAAAGGATGCAAACACAAACAAGTGGACAAGTCTGTAGGTAACCTCCCTTGGTATCTTTCATGAGTAGACCAGCCCTGACCACATGAATCATGTAGAAACAGAAGAATGAGGATAGTCTATACCTGTTAAAGATACTTGGTATCTTGGCACAGCACAGTTTCATTTATGTAAAAAATTATAATAAAATATGTACATATGCACAGAAAAGGGCCTCAAACGTTACATAATGAGGCTCCAAAAAGGTTTTTTCCTAGGAGGCTAGGTGGGATTATAGGTTAATGTTCTTCTTTTGCCTGTCCCTAATATCTGATTTTCCTGAAATGAACATGAATTTGTTTGTAATTTTAAAGAGAAATATAAACCATGAAAGAAACAATAAAACTTGACAAGGGGGAAGGGTATAGCTCAAGTGGTAGAGCACATGCTTAGCATGCACGAGGTCCTGGATTCAATCCCCAGTATCTCCTCTAAAAATAAAAGAAATAAATAAACCTAATTACCTCTCCCCTCCAAAAAAAGACCTAAATAAATAAATCACTCTTAAAAAAAAAAAAACTAAAAAAAAAAAAAAAAATTGACAAGAAAAAGAACAAATATTTAAATTTATTTTTGGAGGTTGAGCAAGTTATTATTATCATTTATAGTTTATTTTAAGTTAATTATGCAGAATTGTTGGAAGAAAATTAATTAGCTAAGATTTTAAATCAGGGGGCAATTCTGAAAAACAGACAAAATTACTTGCAGACATATAAATAGTTGCCAGGTGCACTCAAATTAGCAATGCTCTTAAAAAAAAAAAAACAGACTGGGTATAAGCATTTGCCAATAAATCTCTACCTAGAACAAGGGGTGAGCAAATTTTTTCTGTAAAGGGCCTATTAGGAAATATTTGAGTCTCTGTGGGCCAGACTGACTGTTACAACTACTCTATCATTTTTCCTTTGGATTTTAAGTGGTGGTACTGAGGATTGGGCCCAGGACTTTGTGCATGCTAAGCACATGCTCTACTACTGAGCTCTACCCTCCCCACCTACTCTGCCATTGTTGCACAAAAAGTGGCCACACTCGGTGGCTCACAGCGAAAGAGAATGTGACAATGAATGTATGTATGTTCATGTATAATTGGAAAATTGTGCTCTACACTGGAATTTGACACAACATTATAAAATGACTATAACTCAATAAAAAAAAGTTTAAATAAAAAAAATTAGTTGCAAGATAGCATTTATCACCAGTGACTGAAATCACTTTCTCCTACATTAATCATCTCTATTAACATTACCAAATTATGCATTTTGATAAAAATAAACTTGGAGAAAAATGAGACCCAAAACCTTATAATTAACATTTATCGCACAAGAAAATATTTCTTTTTACTGTGTATAAAATTGGACACAAAATGTTTGTAATTTTTATTGCATTTCATAATTTCATAACTAAGAAAATAAAGTCGAGAAAAAACTACAAAAAAAAAAAAAGTGGCCACACTGTGAATGCATGGGCATGAATGTGTCCCAATAAAACTTTATTCATAAAAGCAGGTAGCAGGCTGGATTTGGCCCACCACCATAGTTTGCCTACCTTTGGCGTAGACAAACTGCTTCCGTAACAGTAGTAGCTAATGATTGTATTGACAATAACTTACTACGTCAGAGTGATGAAGTGCTCTCTGCACCCAGTCCACTTGTGCCTGCTGTCAAATCCTTTTGCTTCTTCCTGTCTCAGCCTCCTCTTCAAGAAGCCTGAGACAGCTTGTCTTAGAAGGATGTTCTAATCACCCATTTACTTGTCCTTGTCCTCCATTTGGCTAAGAGCACCTACCAGTAATTATGATTATGTATAAATCACTTTTATATCCCCAGAGCCTGTGGAGAACCTGGACCACAGTAGATGCTCAATAAATGAAAGTGAATGAGTCAACAAGACAACAGTCACATCAAGAGAATGAGAAGATAAGCCACAAACTGGGAGAAAATATTTGCAAAAGACATCTCTGATAAAAGACTGTTACCCAAAATATACAAAGAACTCTTGAAACGCAACAATAAGAAAAATGAACCACGCAATTAAAAAATGGCCAAAAGATCTGAACAGACACCTCACCAAAGAAGACACACAGATGGCAAATAAGCACATGAAAAGATGTTCAACCTCATATGTCTTTAGGGAATTGCAAATTAAAATAACAGTGAGATACCACTACACACCTAAAATCCAGAACACCAACCACATCAAATGCTAGTGAGGAAGTGAAGCAACAGGAACTCTCATTTATTACTGGTGGACATGCAAAAATGGTACAGCCACTTGGAAGACAGTTTGGCAGTTTCTTAGAAAACTAAACATGCTCTCTAAACAATCCAGGAATTGTACTCCTTGGTATTAGCCCAAAGTATGTGAAAATTTATGTCTACAAAAAACTTGCATACAGATGTTTATAGCAGCTTTATTCATAACTGTCAAAACTTGGAAGCAACCAAGCTATCCTTCAGTAGGTGAATGGATAAACTGTGGAATATCCAAATAATGGAATATTATTCAGCACTAAAAAGAAATGAGCTACCAAGCCATGGAAAGATATGGAGAAATCTTAAATGTGTATCACTAAGTGAAGGAAGCCAGTCTGAAAAGGCTACATCCTGTATGATTCCAACTCTATGACATTCTGAAGAAGGCAAAACTATGGAGGCAGTAAAAAAGATCAGTGGTTGCCAGGGGTTGGGGTCAAGGGGGAGGGATGAATAGGTAGAACAGAGAATTTTTAGGGCAGTGAAAATACTCTATATGATATTACGATAATGAACACATGTCATGATACGTCTGCCAAAATCGATAGAATGTAGAACACCAAGAGTGAACTGTAATGTAAACTATGGACTTTGGGTTGGATGATGTGTCTGTGCAGGTTCATAGATTGTAACAAGTGGACCCCTCTGGTGGGGGATGTTGATAGTGGGGGAGGCTGGGCATGTGTGGGGCAAGAGGTATATAGGAAATCTCTGTATTTTCTACTCAATTTTGCTGTGAACCTAAAACTCCTCTAAAAATAAAGTCTACTTTAAAAAGACAAACACAGTCACATCATTACTGCAAGTGCTTACTCAGCCTCTTCTATGTTCTGTAGGAGACATTAAAAGCTAATTACCTGTAGGCAATGGTTTCTTAGATCGGACACCAAAAGCACAAATGACAAAAGGAAAAAAAAAAAAGATAAACTGACTTCATGAAAATTAAAAACTTTTACACTGCAAATCAAGAAAGTCAAAAGACAATCTATGGAACTGGAGAATATTTTTTACAAATCATGTATCTAATAAGGGACTAGCATCTAGAATAGGTAAAGAACTCTTACAACTCAATAATAGAAAGGCAAATATGTCCATTTTAAAGTGACGAAAGGATTCAAATAGACATTTCTCCAAAGGTGTACAAGTACGTATTTTCTAGTGCAAGAGCGAAATATTGCAATAATAAGAATGACTGTTAATACTAATTTTCTGTTAAAAAGCAATTATTAAAACCTTTCAAACAATTAAATAGGGAAAGAGACTGACAATAAAACTCACTACTGAGAGAATGCATTAAGTGGATACATTTAGGAAAAACCTTATAATTGTTTATCCCCACCAATGTTATACAGTGTTAATAATAATTATATTACATGTAATTCTAATTTTTGCAGAATTGTTCGATGGCCATTCAGTCATAACATTAAACAAAATAAGCTTTAAGAACCGAACTTAATTTTTTGTTATTTAAACGACTCGAATCATTGCAGAAATAAAAACACAGTGGGGAACTTCCAGGCCAATTTCTGCATGAAAGCTTGACACCATAGAGGCAAGTGGAAAAGCAAAGCTTTAAGCTGCTTTATTCCTTTGGCCGCTAATTAATTACTAATACAAACACTTGCCCACAATTCCATGACCATTCTAGCCCAGAGGAACTGAGCCAGAGTTCAGGGCACAGAGAAAGGGGATCTCACAGTGGGGTAGGACCTGACTGTCTCTCCCTCCCCCCATACACCACCACCAAACCTCTGTGAACTGCTTTGATCTGAGCCAGAGCAAGAGAGGGAACACGTCCCAAATATTAAATCAAGATTGGAGGAGCCAACTCTAGGGGACAATCATCAACTTAAAATTTGAGATATTTTTTAAATATTTGAAATTAAACTTACCAGCTGTAATCCCTTTTCAGCCATCTGTAATCCTTCTTAGATGAAGATAGGTGTTTAAATTGATAAATAAAATTAAAATTTCCCTTAGATATATATTATTAAAGTGTTAGAAATGACAATGTCAAAAGTTTAACTTTTCCTACCCGCTTCATAGTTTGTGGGTTCCACTTTGCAACAGATATCCACTAATTTTTGTCAATCTCCATAGCAAAGTGAATAAACACAGAATTGCAAAAAAAAAAAAAATTTTTTTTAAAAAGCACTCCGTTGTTTTTTCCAAGTCTGTCTCCAAAGTCCTTTTATTTAAACAAAAGAAGAATTCATTTCCTTTCAAAAACATGGCACTTTGAATATTCAAAAATAGGGAATGAAAAAGTTATTCTAGATCCAGTCAACCAACAGCCAGGTTTTGTTTCCAGCTAATTAAAAAGGAGAAAAGAATCTGGTTTCTATTCCATTATAATTGTGTTCCTTTCAACAACAGGGTGATAAGCTAAGGGATCAAGACAAAATGCTATTACTTAATTCTAATAGTTTCAATCCTTCCAAATGTGTTTGATTCTATTCTGTACATTTCCTAAAGTGTTTGCCTTAATCCCAACATGTGAACTTTATTATTGGGAACTTTATAATTCCTAAAGCATTGGCTTCTGGCTTAAGCATCCATTTTGCAAATATATTTTGTCCATATTAACTAGAAAAGAAAAAATGATCCTATTCCAATCACTTAGGACAGTAACAAAAGAATATACAAAGATGCTCTTAGGAAAACTTGTCAAAGACTTGGAAATGGGCAAAAGATTACTGAATGTCCTTTCAGTGGAGTGCCGGGTATTTTCCAGCCAACCTTCCTAGGATTATCTAATTCTATAGAGGTGTGCACCTTTGATTGAAAAGTTATGAGGTGAAATTCATGTTAATAATATATTTTACTGAACTCAATATATCTAAAATATCATTTCAACAAGTGATCAACTTTTAAAATGCTGAGATATTTTATTTTTTTTTATATATTAAGTCTTCAAAATCTAGTGTGTAGTATTTTACATTTACAGCCCATGTCAGTGCATACTAGCCACAACTCCAGTGCTCAACAGCCCATTATGGTTAGTGGCTACCATATTGGATGGTGCCGCTGTAGTTTTTCTTTGTCTGCATAGGTCTGGATGGTTCGACTACTACATCTTCCCATGCAACTATTTGCTAAAACCCTTTTGGCATTAACACTAGATACTTCTTCAGCACCTACTACGTGCCTGGCTGTTCACTGATTACCAGGACTAGTATAAAAACTGGTAATGGATGTCCCCTGCCCTCAAAGAGTACTGTGAGATAAGACACAAAAACATTAACAAATTAAAAAACAAGACATTATATAAATGAATTCTTGACTTTAGTGGATAGTAGAGAAGCAAAAAAATCATACAGATAAGCACAGTCAAGAAGGAGATCTGGAAGGGAAGAAAGGAGTCAAGGATATTCAAGGCTTAATAAACAGGATGAGAAAGGAAAGGGATAAGTTAAAGCCTAGACAAAGCAAGAAGTTAACTGGCCTGATTTTATCAAAGACTTCATTTGGTTCAGATCATGGTTTTCATAATATATGCTTGCTCTCTGGTGGATACATTAAAATAATTTTAAAAGGAAAACACATTTTCCATGTTATATGTTATATAATCTCAACTCTGTTCTAAAAATGCATTTGAAAAGACAGCAAGGGGGTAAGGGTGGAGCTCAGTGGTAGAGCGCATGCTTAGCATGCATGAGGTCCTGGGTTCAGTTCTCAGTACCTCCATTAAAAAAAAGGAAAGAAAAAACAGCAAGGAAACACCTTGGCCCTTGGATAACTGGATTGATTATGGTGAGGTAGCGGATGATCCTGCTTCTTTGCAGTTTGTCCTACCTTTCACTTTTTTCAATAATCATGTGATATTTTTATAATTAGAAAAAAACATAGATTGTTTATAATTTGGAAACAAGTTGCACTTATCTGATGGCTCCAGAAATTCTGAAATGAGAGTGAACAAATAGGTATGTCTAACCACTCCAGTATGATCTCCTGAAGTTTTAAAAAAACCTCAAATGAGAATCCAAGGCTTTCATATCACATTTTTCAGAACAATGAGCTATTGGACTGATAAACTGTGCAGTAATCGTTCCTGTATTTTCCATGAATTTTGTCTTGCACTGTGGGAAGAGTTCAGCATGCTCAAGCTAATAAATGGCCATCATTTTACTTTTGAAAAAGCAGCTTGCTAAAGGTGACTGCCTCATTGTTAAGTAAGGTTCATGGGTAAAGGTTTTAACAGGGATAGCTTTGGAACTGCCCATGGTGATTCTCTTGATCGCTCATCGTCTGATGGCCACGCAACTGATGGGAATTTTAAACACAGCCTTCAATCTTTGACCTTTGTCTTCATGATTTAGCTCACAGAGCAAACTGTTGTTATATTTTCCAGTCAACGTGACTAAGCAGCTCTTGAAGAATCACTGGATCATTTATTTTCGCTTTGCCTACCTTACCTCTAGCACAGTCATTAAGTATGTCTTATCCTTATTTGCTTTTGATATTTACTAATTACTATTAACTACTGCCCTTCATCTACGTCATTCTCTCATTCTCTTTCCACTTACTCAGCTATTTCTCATCCTTCCCACGTATTCTCCTGCTCTAGCCCAGTAGTTTCAAGTTGACTTCTTGAAATACGCCTGGCACATTTTCAAAATGTTAGGACACTTGGTAGACTTATAATGAGATGGCTGTCTAAGTGTGATAATTCCTTATTATTTAGTACAGTTAACAATTTTCACTGATCAACCACTGTATTTATGGATTTATGGAGCTATGAGACTTTTTTAAAGCAAATGTGGCCCTAAAGACACCCTGAATATCTTGCTTATACTCATGGAGTCAAGCAGAGAAAAGAAAAGCATGAACTATAGAAAAAAGCTTACAAACATATATGAGTTCACTATAGTGCTCTTTATGCTAATGAAACTGCTGGAAACAACCTAACTATCCAATAGGGGAATGGTGGAGGAAATTATATATATCTAAACAGTGAAGTATCATACAACTATTTGAATACTGATTATGATACTATTTGAATAAAGAGTTACTAAAAATAGCCTCTTAACATGATATGATCTTAGATACATGATCCCACTCACTTCCCTATCTCTGGGTCTTTAATAATCCTCTGTAACCTGGATGAGATAGCTTTTCTCTCCCCTCCCTACCTCCAGCCAATCTCCAAGTCTTCAAAACCAAACACTACACATTTGTCAGCAAGCATTTATTGCGCATCCTGCCAGTTGGCACCTACTCTCATGGGGCTCATGGTCAAATAATCTCACAGATACAAGATTACAACTGGAACGACTGCTGGGAAATAAAGAAATGGCTATAAAAGACAGTAATCTAGGGAAGTCTTCCCTGTGGAAGTGACACTTGAGCTGGGATCTAAAGAACAAGTAAGATTTATGAAGCGGGGTGGTGGTGGGCAACATGTGCAACGACCCTGTTATAGAAAATGCATGGTGTTTTCAGAGAACTGAAAAAAGGCCAGTGTGGCAGCAACAATACTTTGAGATGAAGTGGAGAGAGGTAGGCAAGACGGTGACCACATAAGACTGTGTGGTATTTAACAGAGCCATGAGAAGTTACTGACGAACTTCAAGGTTGAGAAGCGGAAGGGTAATGTAATCAAACTTGCACTTTGAAAAGATGATGCTGGCTTCAATGCAGAGACTGGATTGGAAAGGGATCAGGGGTCTAGCACACTGATCCAGGTGATAGTTCTAGCTTGATCTAGGGAGCTGGCTGTAAAGATAAAGAAAAGGAGACAGATCTGAGAGGTATTTAGAGGATATAGTTAGTAGCGCTTGATAATAGACTAGGATGGAGAATGAAGAAGTTGTCGGGATGACTCATAGGTTTCTGGCTTCTGGAACTGGATGGACAGTGGTATCATTCATTAGAAGACGAGGTTCAGGACCAACAATCAGGAGTTGGATTAAGTTTGGCCATCCCATCATGGGTTTACAGATAATTATTGAAGCCATGAACACAGATGAGACTATCTAGGAGGAAAGGATAGGATGAAAAGAGAGGAGAGTCTGAACTGAGCCTGAAGGAACTCCAACACTGGATGGAAGATGCAACTGCAAAGGCAGAGAAAAGATGGTTAGAGAGGGAGTAGCAAAACCACAAGAATGTGGTGTCTCCAAACTAAAAGTCTTCCATATCCTCCCAAACAATGGTGATATGTCAGCCCAAAACCTTCAGCTAAGCATTTTTTAATAGCACCTTTTCCTTTTTCCTTTATGTTTTTTCTGTATATATATTATGGCTGTTTGTGCACATACCTTATTACAACCGTTATAGTGTAGAATCCTTAAAGGCAGAGACTGTGCCTTGTTTATCTTTGTGTCTACAAGAGAGTGCAGAGTATTGGTTATGTGCTATGTTCAATCATTATTTATTAAATGAATGAATGAATTGGGGGATGGTAAGCCACTCAAAATTTAGCCAAAGGCCTTATGTAGCATCCACTGATGTCAATGACTACGCCAGTGGAAGTGAAGTCTTGGAGATGCACCATATTGCACCCTATTGGGAGGATCTCAGATAAGATGCCTCAGGACGTGCAGTATTTTCAACAATATTCATCAATGCCATAGAAGTGAAAGGAAAGCCAAATCTGTGGTCTGCCCATAATTACTAGAGCTATGATCCACATTTTTTGAAATGGGCTTTGCCAAGGTTGTTGGGGCCAAAAATCATTTTCAGTTTGTAGTGATAAGTTGCAGTGGAAATTGGCTGTAGTAGCCACATGGTGAAATTTACATAATATTCCCTTCATTACAATACTTTAAAAATTGTGGAGGGAGGGGACTTCAGAAGTCATCTGAGAGGAAAAAATGGTTCGTATCAGTGGGAATCTGTGTCCAAAGCATTAATGCCATTAGATTAGGAAGTCGTCAACAAGTTTCCATATAAATAATCTGTTTATTTTTCTGTATTCACAAGCTTCTCTCCCCACTGTTGGCTCCACTTAACTCCCATTCAGAAACAAGGTCCAATCAACCAGTGTGGCTGGAGTTCCATGAAATAAGAAGGACCTGAGTGGGGCCTTCAAGAATGGAAAAACCTTTAGCAGGTGGCTACATGAAGGAGAAAAGTCAAGCACATTGAGCAGTGGGGCGAAAAAAGAGGATGAGGGGTCTGGCGTCCAAGAGACTGACCTGGCCACTGTAATGAGCTCAGGTGGGAGGCAATGCCAGGTATAGCCTGGAGAGCTATAATAAGAAGGTTCTTGAGATTTGTAAATATGAACTACTATATATAAAATAGATAAAAAACAAATTTCTTCTGTATAGCACAGGGAACTATATTCAATATCTTGTAGTAACCTATAATGGAAAATTAGCTGAAAAGGAACATATGTATGTATATGTATGACTGAAACATTATGCTGTACACCAGAAATTGACACGTTGTAACTGACTATACTTTAATTAAAAACAAAAAAACAAAATTTAACCTACAAAAACAGATCCAAAAAGAAGGCTAAATGTTTGATGCATGAGTTTAAATGTTATTCTGAGTTGGTAGAGAATCTATGGTGCAATCCTCCCCAGTTGGATGTGAAGGGAGTGAGGGGAGGAGGGGCAGAATATTAGCATCACACAAGGAACTCTTCCAAACTACCTGTGACCTCTCTTGCAGCTATTGTCAACCATTGCTATAAGAAAGCAGCACTGGGATAAAATTCTCAACTTTTAGAAAACTCTTGCCTGGGATTTAACAGTAACACAGCAGTAACTGCAGTAAGAAATTAACCTTCTCACCTCTGAGTTTTGTATTCACCTTTCTGTTCCCTCATTTTGATGGTCTCTGTACCTTCCCCCCAGGGTCCCCTTCTCCCTCATACTCTTTAGCTGAACAACAACTCAGAGAAAGTCTTTTTCTTTGTATTTCCACAGCAAAGTAGAGACAGATGGACATTTTCCAAAATTACATTAGAAACAACTAAGAGAAATAAAACAAAACGATAAGAATAACACAAAAAGAGTCAATTTTCCTAAGCAAGGATTTGGGGGTCCAAAATTCCCTAAGCTAGGTAATGTCACTGAAGCAGTGAGCCCGAGAGGTACTACTGTTAAAGGAGCACCTTTCAAGCAGGAACCCCCATCCCCTACACAAGGGCATCCAATTCCAATAAAGCCTACAACTCTTCTTCAAACCCTCTTTCCTCTCCAAATTTCAGGCATCCCAAAATTCCCAGGAGCTTGTCCCTATCTAATCTGAGAAGTTACTCTCTCATCCATGCTCTCCAGTCCCACTAGCCTGCTCCCTTGACTACTTCTCTTTTCCACAAACCATCCCATATATCATCCCCCAAAATATTACAAAGTCTGTGCTACAAACCACTGCACCATGGCACTTCTCGCTCTACCCGCCTCTCAATCTCTGTCTCTTTCCCCTCTTCAACCTGGTCCTTTTCTGAAAACTCTGTTGCAGGCAGGAAAAGATCGAAGGCTGTGAGTGCCTAAATGTCATACTTTCATCTGAAAGTCATTCTTCCCACCTCCTCGGCTGCCCCTCAGCTCTGTGATCATCAGGCTCTGCCTGTCCTTCAGCACCCAGGACAAATACCAATGTTCACAAATCCAACCTTATTCTTTTTCAAACCTCCCTTATCTGCTTGAGGCCTGTTGCTAAGCTCTAGACTCCTGATGGAGGCGCATAACTACATCACGCCCAAAGAAGGACAGTGGTAACCAGCCCCCTTGAACACCCAGTAAACAATAGAGATCTTGTCCCCAAAACTACTTGGGTCTGTTGCCCTTGAAATGACTCTCAACTGATTCCTTCTCCTCTACTCCCAGCTCCCCCCACAACACTCCTGGCATATACCTGGAAAAGATGTTCTCATAGAATTTCACAGTATAAGAATTTCTTAACTTTATTAGAAGACTAAGATGGCTTCTGAAAGAAAGCTGGCAAACATTAAGGGGAAGGAAAAGGAGAGAGACATTTAGGTAGCAACTGGTGGCAAAAATCTGTTTTGAAAAGGCCCTAAATGTGTTTATGAACTTCCTTTTCAGTAGACTCGTTCAGCAAAATATATTAAAAGTTATAGGTGCTACAATGCCATCAGTAACTCTTACTGTTCACCTGGGAGTGAGGACCAAGCATCGTATCCTACTCTGAGTATCCTGCAGAAGATTGTAGTACTTGCAGTCAAGTTGAAAAAGAAATCACCTCTTGCAGTGGATCATTTCCAAAGATGCCCACCAAAAATTCCCACCACCCCTGTACATAAACGCCACTCCTCTCATCAAGAGGTTGAATCCATTTTCTCCTGGACTGGTCTTGTAACTTGTTTTGGCCAAAAGAATGAGGCAGAAGTGACATCCTAGTATTCCTAAGAACTATAAGAACTTTAAGGCTTTAAGAAGACTTGAAGCTTCAGCTTTCCCATTTTGGAGAATCAGATGACAGTTTAAAAAGCTCAGGGAAGGCCACTAAATGAGAAGAAAGTGGTCCAACTATCCCCCAGCCATTCCAGCTGAGGCCAGACATGTATGTGATACAGCTTGGACATTCCAGACCCAGCTCAGCTCCCTGCTGAATACTGGAACACCATCTCTAGCAGAAAAATTACCCAGGGGAGCCCAGCCAACTCACAAAATCCATGAGAAATAATAAATTTTCATTATTTTAAGCCACTAAGTTTTGAGGGAGTTTGTTACACTGCTGTAGAAAAGTGAGATCTGTTTATCAGTTCAACACATTTCAGTCAAGGGTATTAACAAATCTGGATCCCACATAACCTCTTAGTTTTCCTAGGTTTTATGTTTGAACTGTCCTTTTGTTGCTTGGGTTTTCTATATTGACCTCAATCATGCATTCCAGTTTCAGTTTCAAATGTTATGCCCCATTGTTCCCATAAGAACAAAGTTATTAGAGCTTACATTGAGTTCAGAAACTCTGATCATTTTATCTATGTTACTCCTTTAATATACTTAATGCTTCAACTTCCTCTTTTGGTTCTGAAGATACTTTGGATTTTATTATTGACTTGAATTTTAAATTTTACTTCCAAAATGTCCTGTGTCTAAATTTGCTGTGATAATTTCCTTTTGAATGTGTTTTGCAAGTTTATTCATGCTTTTCAAATGTAAATTCAATGATGTGAGAGCAATGTGTATTCAGACAATAGCATTCATCAGATGTCACCACTGAAATGGAAAAACTCTCCAGGGATTTAACTCTAATCTTTCTCTCTTCCTTATTCTATAGAATCTTCGTGTGATTTTATCAATGTCAATGACTTCAATTAGCATCTGTAAAATGATGACTCACAAATCTAGACTTCCCATTTGGACTTCTCTCCTGAGATTGATAGTGTTCCAACTGCCTCCCAGGTACCTACTCAGATGTTCTACATGCTTCATAAACTCACCATCTCCAAAATGGAATTCATTGCCCCCAAAACTCATTCTTCCTCCCTTAATCCTTCACTCAATGGATGGTGGCAGAATTCTTCCAGAAATCTGGTGTCAGGGAAGAAGAAATGTTCCTCTATCCTTCTAGGTTCCTCTGGCTGGTTAAGAATTAAATTGACATGAGACAGATGAACAGGAGAAAATCAAACAAAAGTGTAATAACATTTATATAAGGGAGAGACCTAGGAGAAGTGAGCCACTCAACAAAATGGCTGAAACCCTCACCTTAAATAGCATCTTCAGCTAAAGACAAAAGAGGATGTTGAGGGTAGTGGTTTGGGACTTCAAAGGAAGGCAATTTACATGGAGATGGAAAAGCAAATGTTTGGTAAACAACTATTTACTGGGACATGCAGAGACTATGGGACACAGAGGAATTTTAACAGTCTTTGCTAGGTTCCTCCCTGTCTACACACCTAGTTCACACCATAGTTATCATTGGTGATAGCTCCCTTCCTGGGCAGGTCCTCCATCTACTACATTCTTTAGGCAGCTAGGGGGAAGGTCAAGGTTCTTCCTGAGTCTTTTGGGCTTTGATTATTTTCAGCTCAAAATAATCTGCATGCCAAAGAGACATTTTGGGGCAGCAAGTTTTGTTCCCCAACACAGGCATGTGGATCTCCCCACCAGACCAGGAGCCCTATGTCCCATTTGTCTCAATCTCCAAATCCTAGCATAGGACCTAGTATATTTTAGTGCTCACTACCATGTTTTATCACTTACTGATTGAAAGAACAATATTTCATTCTGGTTCTGGTAACCCCAGTAAGAAATATCAGTCCCTGTTTAACCCAGCTAAATGTGCCAATACTTTCAGCACCATCTAGTCATGACCAAGACTTCATGAGGAATCTTGTCACCACTAGCAGGAATAGGAACCAAATGAGCCCCCAGAGGCCACATATGGTTGGGAAAATCTTGGTCTTCATAAGCCCATGATGCCTAGCCTTCCTTACCAGGACTAAGAGAATTCATTTGAATAGGTTCCATGAAGGGCCCATTGCCTCAGGTCCTAAGCCCCTGCTGAACCCGAGCTCTATTCTGAGCAAAGCACATCACCTTCCTAATTTCAGGAATGAGACCTCTTCCCAGTCATTCATGCTGCTGCACCCCCACGGTATTCTTGTACTTCACAGCTGCACAATATCAAATGGCTCTAACTTCTAGAAAACAGGCTTTTAACATTTTTTTTTCCTAATTACAATATTCTAGCCAGTTTCAAGTAGCTCAACGTCAACTCAGTTCAAATCTATGGGTTCTTTAAGGCACTGTGTTGCAGAGGTTAATCCCTCTTCACTGTTGGGTCATGTATATAAACCCATGTCCTGCCTGTTTCATTGGGCCCCACTTCCCCTCTATGTATTTCTGGAGGTCCAACTTGCTTCAAATCCAAATCAGCCTGGGTCACAGGCATTTTGAGTTTGTCCTTGTAGCTTAAAAGTCCTTCATTCTCTTGGTAGGACCAAGACTGACAGTTCTGTGAACAATAGTTTTAAGATTTATGTCTGTAATAACTGCTTTTATATTCCAGGTAAATTTATAGCATCTTAAATAATAAATTATTTGATCTAGCAATTTCTTTATGAAATCAAACACAATCTCAGATATACAAGAGATATCCTCTGGGTTTATAATTCTAGACTCTTAAAAGTAACTCTACTTTTTTTCATTCAAATACATTTGCTTTTCGGGAGTTTGGGATGATTTTAATGGGTTCATTCTAAACACTGTTAAAACAGCACTTCCCAATTTCATAACATCTGAATAAAAAAGAAATTCAATTTCCCTGAAAACAACTTTTGGTATTAAAATTCATTATATCTATTTACATAATTAAGGAGAAAACTCAATGACAACTACCAATCTATTTAACATCTTGTGCTTGATGAAGCACATTAGAACATGATTATATTGTCAAAAGACAGGTTCTTTTATTACCAGACTGTATTACACTACTTCGAAAACAAATCTTATCACCTTATACCCATCCTTTGCCTTTCGGTATATACCATCTAAAACTACGCTATTATGAATTGAACTAAAGAGGAAGGGGAGATTTAACACACTTGTGAAAAGTGGATTATAAATAAATCAATGCCAATGTGCTATCGGCAAAGGCCTTAACATACCTACTTTACTTAAAGTAAAATAAACATATTAACAGTTTACATGAAAAAGGATAATGCTCAAATATCAGGAAAAAAATTCAGTTTGGCAAGTCTTTTCACTTAAGCCTAAAAGTCACCTTCAGATCTATAAATTTAATGTAATCCCTATCAAAATTCTAGCTGCGTTTTTTTTCCCAGAAATTAACAAACTGATCCTAAAATTCATATGGAAATGCAAGGAACCTATAATAGCCAAAACAATCTGAAAGAAAAGAACAAAGTTGGAGAACTCACATCTCCTGATTTCAAAACACTGCAAAGTTACAGTAATCAAGACAGTGTGGTACTGGCATAAGGATAAATATATAGATTAATGAAACAGAATTTAGGGTCTAGAAATATGTTCTAGTATTTATGGTCAGCTGATTTTTGACAAGGGTGCCAAGACAGTTCAATGGAGGAGAGATAGTCTTTTCAACGAATGGACCTGGGACGATGGGCAAAAAAATGAAGTTGGACCCCTATCTCACACTATATAGAAAAATTAACTTAAAATGGATCATAGACCTAAATGTAAGGGCTAAAACCATAAAACACTTAGAAGAAATCATAGGAGTACATCTTCATGACTTTGGGTTAGGAATGATTTCTCAGATATGACAACAAAAACACAAAAGACAAGAGAGAAAAAATAGACTGGACACCACCAAGATTAAAAATTTTGTGCTTCACAACATTGTAAATTGACTATACTTAAATAAAGAATGCAAAAAAAAATTGGGTTTCAAAGGACACCATCAAGAAAGTGAAACAACAACCCACAAATAGGAAAAAACATTTGCAAATCACATATGTGACTAGTATCCAGACTATGCAAAAATCTCTAACTACTCGATAATAAAGACTAGTAACTCATCTAAAACATGGGCAACGGATCTGAATCAACATTTCTCCAAAAAAGACGTACGAATGACCTAAAAGTACACATGATGTTCAACATCATTAGTCATTAGAGAAATGCAAATCAAAAGCACAATAAGATGTCACTTCATACCCACTAGGATGGCTATAATAAAAAAAGATAGACAATAACAAGTGTTGTAGAGGATGTGGAAAAATTGGAAGCCTCATACACTGCTGATGGGAATATAAAACGGTACAGCTGATTTGGAAAACAGCTTGGCAGTTCTTCAAAAAGTTAAACATAGTGTTACCACATGACCCAGCAATTTCACTGCTAGGTATATACCCGAGAGAAATGAAAACATATGTCCACGTGAAAACCTGTACACAAATGTTCATAGCAGCACTATATCAAAATAACCAAAAAGTGGAAACAACCTAAATGTCCATCAGCTGATGAACGGTTAAAGATTTGGTATATCCACTCTTCTAGTGTTCTTGGACCCAATTCCAATGTGTGTGTGTTGGGGCTTCCCACACAACACCAAGCAATTCTTGGACACCAGCAGTGTGTTTGAGAATTCAACTAAATTCTGACACTATCTACCCAGAAAGAGCTTCAGATTCCATAGGTTAGAGGTTCAGTCCTACAAGAATGCCCCCATTCCCCACTTCAGACACCATTTGCAAGTCGAGGTTATCTGCGCTTCTGACTAACTGACTATAAATTAGAGGTACCCAAGACCCCCTCCTTGGGTTCAATTAATTTGCTAGAACAGTTCACAAAACTCAGAGAAACATTTTATTTACTAGATCACCAGTTTATTATAAAAGTATATAATTCAGAAACAGCAGATGGAAGAGATGCAAAGGGCAGGTATGGGGGAAGGGCATGGAGTTTTCATGTCCTCTCCAGGGTTGCCACTCTCCCCAAATTTCCCTGTGTCCATCAACCCAGAAGCTCTCTGAACCCCATCCTTTTGGGGTTTTAAGGAGGCTTCATTACATAGGCATGATTAACTTAATCACTGGTCATGGGCAGTTCATTCAACCTCTAGCCCATCCCCCTTCCCCAGAAGACTGGGGATGGGACTGGAAGTTCCAATCCTCTAATCACCTGGTAGAGTCTCTAGATGACCAGCTCCCATCCTTAAGTACTTTCCAAAAGTCACCTTATTAACATAACAAAGGACACCTTTATCTCTCTCTACACACTTAGGAAATTCCAAGGGTTTCAGAAGCCCTGAGCCAGGGACTGTGGACAAAGACCAAATGTACATAAGAAATAGATATTTGGCATATATTTCTTATAAATCACAGTATCTCACCTTGTTTGACACAGAGACCAAAAGAGGTGATGGAATTTGGCCTTGTCACAACAAATTCAGAGTAGAGTCAGACTAGAATCACGTGGTTGGCTCCACTGACACCAGCCCCCTCTTTAGGTGCTTTCCAAAAGTCACCCCATTAATATAACAAAGACAGCTTTGTTACTCTCATCATTTAGGAAACCCCAAGGGTTTTAAGAGCTCTTTGACAGAAACCAGACAAAGATCAAATATAAACTTCATATTATAAATCATGATACCACATTCTTGCAATGGACTATTTTTCAGCAATAAAAAGAATGAAGTACTGATGGGTGAAGCTTGAAAACATTATGCGAGGTGCTAATGAAATAATTCAACCACAAAACCTCACATACTGTATGGTTCCATTTATATGAAATGTCCAGAATAGGCAAACCTACAGAGACAGAAAGTAAATGAGTGATTTCTTAGTGCTGGGAGGGACAGAGTGGGGTGGGGAATGTGGAGTGACCATTAATAGGTCTCAGATTTCTTTTAGGGGGAATGAAAACTAAATACAGTTGCACATCCTGTAAATATAACCCCCCCAAAATTAATTATACACGTTAAATAGATGAATTCTGTGGTATGTGAATTATCTCTCAATACAGCTGTTAAAAAAGAAAATAATAATTTCCATCCCACCTCACACCAAAATTCATCAGGAAATCTGAATTAAGAAGGTTTTATGAACATTTTTTCCCTCAACAGTTTTGATCTGTAGCTGAACATTTTGTAACTGAAGTGTCTGCTAAATTGATCCTATTCCTCTCCCCAGTGCAAATTTCATCACATTTCACTTCGATTGTTCTTTCCCCAATTGAGATCAGTACTCTTGTGCTTAAAAGACGTAATCCCAAATGACTCTTCATTCATCTCTTGGGTAGCAAGCGGTACTGCCACAAGAAATCATTTTTCTTCTGATTTAGAAGACTTGGCCAGTCTGCAGTCTACATTCTGCTTCCTACTAGACTGCTCAGAGAACATTTCTTTACTTCTGTCAAGAAAACCTGTGAAAGACTTCAAAATGGACCCTTTCAAAAATTATTTTCTGGGTGTCCTGACTGGTGCATCCTTCCAGGTTATCTGATTCTATAGGGGCTTGTGCCTTTCAATGTCTTTGAGCAATTTTACAACCCTATGAATCGTAGAAAAATGATTATGATGTAAATGATCCCCATCCATTGAAATGCAAATGAATTGTGTCTCAGTAGAATGGACTGGATTATTGCTAGTGTATATTGACCAGTTTTGCATCTATGTCTAAACTGACTGCCTTTATATGTCCATTCTTTTAATTCTCCTTTGAACTGGTTGTAACATCTTACTGGTTCCCATGGTAATTAATGAGATAAATAAGATTTCACATGTGTTCATTTTATATTTGTTATGTGCCCCAATTTTAACATTTTTTAAGTATCTTTAAACACTTCTATTTTATATACAGTATAGTGAAATTTGGGTTCCCCCAAATGAGTTCCTAAGAAAGTGACAGATAATAAGTTAATTAATTAGTACTAATGCAGTTTTATTGTGTCATAGGTGGGCCTATAATATTAACATAATATCTAATATATGGTTGCTGCTCAATACATCTTTGTGAAATCATCTTTTTTCTCTTTCACTACATATCCGGAAGTCTTTTGTCAGAGGAGCCCATTCATGTGCATTTAGTTCATGTCTTCCTGAATCAGCTCTATGATGTTGGCACTGCCTGCCACCAAGAACGTCACACAACAGATCTGGCCTCAATTCATGTGATTTGAGGACTTGCAGCATACACCCCAACCCCATCATTTTCAATCTCAGTAAAATGCACCAAAACCAGGGAGAAAAGATGTCAAAATAAACAGCTCTAACTGAAGAACACACCAGTCAGCCCATCACCCAACTCCCCAGCTGCCACTAGCAGGGATGGGAAGAGGGTAGAATTTTCCATCTAAGAACTTCATTGTGCCTTCGTAAGTTAATTTTCAGTCCTCCTAAGGACTGAAGCTAAAGGAGCTGTCATTAAGAGGATCGGTGATTCAGCCTTTTCTCATTCTTGGCAGGTCTAAGGGGAGAAGAGAAGGCAAGGGGTGGATGCATGATAAAATGAGGTGCCAAGTCTACTATAAATCAGGAGGAGCAGCCTTATAATTACAGGGCATTTAAGGAAAAGTCTATCCTCTTCACCATCAAGTTTTGATTACAGCCTGAGAACTAAAGCTTGTCTTTGAATGATGAGTGTTCATTCATTCATTCATTCAATAAACATTTATTAAGCACCTCTTATGCATCTGGCATCTTGTTGGGCAATATAGCAGGTGCTGAAGGTGCCTTGCTCACAGCCCTCAGACCTCCCAGAGGTCACCTGCAGAGAATTCCCTTATAGTCCAAAGGACCCCCCCCACAAGGATATTCAATGGCCACTAAAGGAACATGCTCACCTACACACCCTCCAAGGGATGGGAGTGGGTAGATAAAGATCTCAATTTCTTACTCCTCAGAGCGCTGTTCCAGAGCCTCTCTGAAACTCCCCGGGCAGGGATGGGGGGGTTTGAGCCTCTGTTGCCCATGGTGGTATCCAGCTCTTCCACGCACCTCTTGACTGACTTTCTACCTTTCCTGTTTCTCTTCCTGGAATCACTTTCAAAATAAACCACCCAAATCCTTGCCTTGAGTCTGTTTTGGGGGAAACCCAAACTAAGACAGGCAATGTCTGTGTGTATGTGTGGTTATTACAAAACCAAACTTCTGCAGCCCAGCAAAGCCAGTTTACTGACACAGGGTTGTGGTGAAGAAAAGCACAGTGTTTACTGTAGGGCGCTAAGCAAGGACAATGTGTAGCTCATGTTTAAAAGATCTGAACTCCATGACAGCTTTCAGGAAAGGGTTTTTAAAGACAACATCTGGGATGAGGGTTGCAGCTCATGGACTTTCTTCTGATTGGTTGATGGTGAAGGTTGATGTTTCTGGAATTTTAATCATAAGATTCTAGTTTAAAAGTCCTTCCTTCACAGGCTGTAATTCCCTTTAGGATTCTTTGATCCTTCAGGAAAGCCTGATTCACCTGCAAATCTTTGTGAGGGGATGCTGTGAAGGCAGTGAGAGACAAGGTCATGAGGGGAGGTGTGTTGTGACCAAATCCCTCCTCCTCCCCTCTGAGGACACTCTGGTTAGAGGCAGCAGTAGGGGTACATGCAGGAGGACTACATTTTAAGGCAGATCAGCAGCTCAGGCCATGGCCAGCTGTGGTCCATAAAGGCATAGGAATTACACAGCCCTCAGAGGTTGACAAGGAGGGACTGAGGAAGCCTCCCCTCTTTCTCAAATGCGCCTGAGCAGCACTACCCAGCAGAAATAATAATGTGCATCACAAACGCAAGCCACATATGGAATTTAACATTTCTTGTAGCCACATATATTAAAAAGTAAAAGGAAACAGGTGAAATTAATTTTAATATGTTTCATTTAAATAAGGTAGCCAAAATATTATCTCAGCATGTAATCAATATAAAAATCATTAATAAAATATTTGCCTTTTCTTTACTAAGTCTTTGAAACCCTGTGTATATTCAGCCCTTACAGCATGTTTCAGTCCAGACTAGCCACAGTTCAAGTGCTCAATAGCCACATGTAGCTCATGGCTATGGTATTGGATGGCACTGGCCTAAGGGAAGGTGACCCTGAAAGCGAACAGGCCCTTAGATAATAACCCCTCATTCGCTATGTTTTATTTAACAGCTGAATGAGGGCTCTCCATAGCAATCAGAGACCAAAGCGAGCAGGACTGAGCCAAGGAAGAGGAATAAGGAATGAGCTGGAAGCCAGACCTCCTCTTCGAGATAATTATGTTGTAGGGAGCCCCACTGTCTGGGCTACATCTGCTGTGACAAAACCCAATTTGGATTCTTACTTTCTACTGTGTTAGGAACAAGCTGTACTTCCTGATCTCTTTATTTCCCCTTATTATTCCTTCTATAAGATAAGAGAAAAAATTCTAGCTCGTTCTACTTGCTATACTGTGAGCAATAAAGTCCCGTGTCTCTGATCTTGGGGTCTTTTGCCAGCATCCATGAAACTGTGGCAGGTTAACTTGTTAGCTTCCAAGAAGGGTAAAATAGACCCTCTATAGTTCTTGATATTATTGTCCCATCCCTCAGTGTCTAACCAACATCAAACTTCCCCAACGTGACTTGACTAACCTCTCAGAGCTCTTAACACTTCTCATTTCTACTTAGCCTTTAGCATATACCATAGAGAATATTTTGTTATAATTTTGCATGTGTCTATATTTTAACATCTCCTGTTCTCCCCTACACATTGCTCAGCACACGATAGTCCTTAAAAACTTGGCTTAATGACTCATTGATTTTTGTCCCATAAATGTGAAACATCAGAGAACTTTTGCACCATGTGAAGATGGAGTCCTACCTGCCCTCTTCCCATCATCAGATATGACAACAGTGCGTGTCCCGCTCTCCTCCTCCCACGGGCTATCCTTTCCTTCTCTGGCCCCACTCTTCTTTAGTAACTCCCTTCTCCTATAGTCACTTACTGCTCTTTCATTTTCAAACTGCTAAAGCAGATCAACTCAGCAAAATCAAGCCCATTGAATCAGGAATTATGGGATATAGAAGCAAAACAAGATCACTTTTTAATGGAATCAATGAATGCCCTCAACACCTTTGTCTTCAGATTGCCTCAGGAAAAAAGTTCTTTCCTTCACTAATGCAAACAAATCCCTTTGGAAGGAGGCTGCAGTAATATGACTAAAGGTAACAGCTCTCCAGTTCTCTTCCTCATAGAGAAAATGAATCATTATGGCATGAGTCCATCAACAGATGCAGGATAGGAATCATTCTATGGTAAGTAATTACACCAGAAAATTCCAATTATTTTAATGTACCCACCACATAACATTTGAAAACATAAAGAAATAACCTTTTACTTCCTAGATTTGAGTGATTTTTTTCTCTTTCTTCCCTTCCTATCTTCATTTTCTTTTTTTCCCTCCCTTTTTTTCCTTTATATTGTTTTCAAGCACATAGCATTAAATATGCATTTTTCAGAGTTTTTCAAGTTGCAGTGGACAAATATATAATGATCCTTACTACCTAGGTGGGGCACATGGTAAGCAGCTCAGATTAATCTATACTATCAAAATATCATATGTTATCTTAGTGGTGTAGATTTGCTCTCAGACCACAAGATGTGTCTATAATGTGATTAAAGGTGAACGTATCTATATGAAGTAGAGTTTTGTCAGCTATAGAGAGAGTGGGAGAATAAGGTAGATTGAACTGAAACTTCTTCCCCACACTCCCTCCCTTCCTCCATTATCAAAGTGAGAGGTAGGAAGAACACTGAACTTCACAGAAGAACAACTTCACTGGAATGCCATTCATTGGCACTGTCATGTAGAAGTTGCATACTGAAGCTCAAAATGTGTAAGCAATGAATATAGCACTAGCACGTTAAGGAACAGTTCCAAAGTCAAGTTGATATTACTATGCAATTTTCAAGTAGTCTTTGCAAGGCGATTAGTGCCCTAGGTGGTGAGTGATGTTCAATTTTTAGGAACCTAAGAGGGAAATCATCTGCAGTTGGCCATCTTTTGCCCACCTCATTCACAGGGCCAGAGCATCCCATACTGCAGTACCAGGGGAAAGCTCTTCACATCCAGTAGACTGCTGGAAGTCTGAATTCAAAAGTCTCAAGAAGAGACAGGGGCTTTATTATTCTACAGGGAGGTTAGCAATCTAGGGAGGTGCCAGAAGGGGCCCTTCAATGGGGAATCTCTTAAAGGAGAGGTGGGAGAGTTAGCGAACAAGGGGGCATTCACATTCACATACTACAATTGCTTAGACAGTGAGGACTTTGCCTCTACGTATAATACAAAGGAACAAGGAAGCCGTGGTCACAGTACTTGATAGCAACCCCTCCCCTTCTCATACCATCCCCCAGCTCTATACACTGGGATCATTTCCTGAGCCACAAATAAAGAACTGCTCATATCTCCAGGGGTGTGCTGTGAGTATTCGTTTTGAGGAAGACAGAAAGGACAGGACTCAGAATGGACAGATGATGATGCCACTCCATTGTCGTCTAAGCATTGGCTCACCATCACCGTGAGGAATCTCAACCAGCCAACTTAGATGGACACAGACCATCTCTCCAATCTTTCCCTTCCAAAGAGGGTAGATAGATACCCACCTTGTAGAAAAGAAAGTAGCTCTGGAATCAGTATCATCATGCCAAACCAAGCATCAGCCATGTGAGAGTGTGTCCAGATCCACAGAAGTCACACATTCCTGATGGCAGGTGTCCCTATGGTAGAGTAGTAGGCATCAGGCTTTGCCTGATGTCACTTGTGGTGAACGTTTCTTGTTTTTTGACTACACAGCTTCCAAATACCCTTCCTTTTGTGGGGAACCCTCTTATGGCAGGTCCTAGCCTCCTGCTATGAAGTCTAGAGAAGTATTGCTCTGTTCAGTAGTATAACTGAGCAGGTCCCTAGGGGTTCCAAAGAGTAAATTTAATCAAAGAAGGGAGAAAATGCAGAAAGAAAGGAAAATAGTCAAGCAAGACGGAGTAAGAATAGTTTAGCCACTAAAGTCAAGGACCTTGAGTTCCTCCTCAAGGGCTATACATAATATTCTGAGCCATTCCTTTGGACTGCTTTATAGATACTGAAAACCCCACCAACTGGAAGAAGTTAACTGTATGTTGCCCACAAGCATGTAGAGACCCCAGTCAGGTTGAAACCAGAAAGTTGATGATGTTGACTCCTGATTACTTCACCACCCACCAATCAGAAGAATGTCCACGTGTTGATCACACACCCCACAACCCGCCTCCATCGCCTTGTCTTTACAAACCCTCCCCTGAAAGCCTTCAGGGAATTTGGGCCTTTTAAATACTACCAACCTGAACTCCTTGCTCGGCGCTCTGCAATTAACACTGCACTTTCCTTCTACTGACAACCCGGTGTCAGTAGATTGTCCTTACTGTGCACAGGCAAGCGAACCCAAGTTTGGTTCAGTAACAGTTTAGTTTAGTTAAGCTGACACTTTTTCCATAGCCAAATTTTCTAAACAGAGAAAGCACTAAATTGATCTATATTCTAGCACAAGTTCTCCAACTCATCACAAAATAAAAACAGTGAGTCCATAGCCTGGCACTAGTCTGCAGATCACACTTCGAGAAGCACGAGTCTGGGGCCACGTGTTCCCTCTCTTAGCACTCTGCAAGCTGTGTAGATGCACAAGACCTAAATTCAGGGACCAGATGCTCCTACCTGAGTCTTTGGATCTTCAAAGAGAGAAACAAAGACGCAGAGACAGTTAAGAAGCTATCCATGGTGGTGCGAGCATTTTCAAAAGACCAGCAAGAGTATCAGCACTGAGAGTCCACAGGTAGCAGCAGCATCAACTGCTCAGAGTTGGAACACTAGCGACACACTAGACAGGCGATAGTGAGCCCTGCCATGTTCTCTCCTCACAGCCTCTCTTGGTTGCCATTGTTTTCTGAGTCTGGTTTGTCAGCCTGCCCATCATTTCTGTGAGCTATCCGAGAACTTCCAATAAATTCCTTTTCTGCTTAGGTGAGCCAAGAGAGAATGTTGTTGTCTGCACCCAAGAAACTTGACTGATAAACCCCTTCACATTCCAGTCAGATGACAGGGGCTATATGTTTGGGTACCAAGCTCATCAAGCAATTTTCTGGTTGTAATTTGGCTTCTCATATGTTAACTAGAAAACCCTGGGCTTCTTGGTAACTAAATTTCTTGTTGAAAATTCATTAATTGTCATTTAGGTCTTAAATTTCAAGTGATGAGTAGGGATGATGTGAGTCCACTCCAGAGAGAAAAGCTCTACTCTGTAAGTTGACAAACTTAGATTTAATATTCTATAATGCTGACACCCAGAACATGGGTTGGAGCAAATTCACCACATATGTATTTATGAAGATCCAGTCTGGGTAGTCACCTAGCCCTGCCTAGGAGACCCTTCTGCAGAGTTATAACTCCTACACTATCCTCTGACACCTGGGGTTCAGTTAGCCCTATGGCTTTCTTATAGAGTTACTAAAGATTAAATCAGACTTATTTACAGTCTTCTAAGTCTGGAACAGGCAGTAGACTGAACAGGTTCAAATTAAGCTCTTAGAATTTCATAGCTTGCCAGCAAGGCAAATTATAAATCTTGAAATAAAATTGCTCTCATGCATCACATTTGCTTAGTTCCCCATTGATCACCCATAAGCATCCCATACCAAAACCATATGGAAAGAAGTCATTATCAAAAAGCAATCTGTGAATTTTAAAAAATAATAAATATTTTTAAAGCAGAAATCTGTATCTCTATATTGACTACATCTCATTAATTTCTGGCTTGATTCCTTCTAACTTGTATCATTAAATATTTGCTTATTGGTTTCATTTCTTTAAACATGAGTAATGATAATTCTACCTCCTTACTCTTAGGGAGTTGTCTATAGTTTTCAGAGAATTGTCTCACCCATTGTCTCATTTGATCCTCACAATGATCCTTAGGAGAACTTTTAGCCTTTGTTACAAATGAAAAAAACAGAATAGCTAGTCCTGGGTCACACAGATGCTATGCAGCTGAATGTGGACTTGAACCTGGATTTTTCAAAACCCAACAACCCAACACAGGGAGCTCCTGCCATTACCTGGAAAATTCATAACAATTCTATATTGCATAAGCATTGCTTTATACAAAATATCTGCATAAAGGAACCTCTTAAACATTTCAATATTACCCCTCTACTGTCAGCACAAGTACTGCACAAATCAGTGTTGTCATCTTGCTTCTAAAAATAATCAAACAGTTTTCTACCAGACAAATCTTAAACCTACAAATAAGTAAGCTTTGGATCACCAACAATCCTATGAAAAAATCAACTCTCAGTTGGATGTTCTATACTCTCCTGATTCTACAGGACCATTTCTCCATTAGCAGGGAAGTATCAGCTATAGGACCAGGTACAGCACTTCACAGCCTGCACGGTGCTTTTAGATGCCTCTTGTTAATTCTTACAAACACCCCACAGGATGGTAAAGCATGTAAGCATTTTTAGGTCCATTTCACAGATGAAGAAACCAGAGCTCATGGTGGTCCAAGGCCTTTCTCAAAATGACTCATCTCAGAACTGCCAGGGCCAAGATTGATCAAGTCTCCATACCACCCTTCACCACACCTGCAGAGAAAGCATCAAAGACCTTCACATAAACCCCACTGGGCACATTCTATCTTCTCTGAGCAACAAGTGGCATGACTTGACTGCCTTGATACATGCATCCTATTTTTCTCTGAATTTCCTTTTCTTCAAGTTGCCTCCTCCAAAGGCTTAGCACAAACCTGTTCTTAGGAGATCCTTTTCTTCCTGTTCATTTTATGAGCTAGTTACAAAGGTTACATTTTAAAATGTATGTGAAAGGACTCTGTAATCACGCACAGCACAAGCATGTATAGGAAAGTGTAATAATTCGAGTTGCTCAGGAGCCTTCCCCTGCTTCTCCCCTCTCATTCCTCCCTTTCCCCTCTCCCTTCCTCCATCCTAAATAATTCAGAGCAAAAAGCAATAATTCATTGAATCAACAGCCAACATAGACACCCTGGGACACAAAATGCCAGGAATATAAAAGACCATAGTCTCCCGAGGCAATAAATGGCTCTGAGATTGGCCTGAGCTCAGGGCAGAGCCAGAGCCACATAAATCTGAGTCCCCATTTTCTGCCCTCTTTGTGGGAGAAGCTGAAGGATGAAAGACAGTAAAAGAAATGTAATATGCTTAGATATCAATGGAGTAGGTTTTACATTGTCCCGCTAAATATAAAATTTTAATGGAATCAAATTAAGTCAGATAAAATCCTAGAAAAATAATCAAAGAATAGTTTTCCTTTAGAGGACAAACCCAGACTTTATATACACATCTCAGCTTGTGAAGGTCTCAGAAAGAGAAGATCGCCAAGTTTTGGGTTGGCCAAGTTAAGGGAAAAAAGAGTATGACCACAGAAAGAGACATAGCCCTTCTTGAGCACCAATTATGACGTGTGTTTTTTGTATGTTAATTCATTCTTCAAGACAGGCACACTGTGGAGATGTTGTGGGTTCGGTTCCAGACCACCACAACAAAGCAAGTATCGCAGGAAACCAAGTCACACAAATTTTTTGGTTTCCCAGAGCATATAAAAGTCATGTTTATACTATAATCTACTAAGTGTACGATAGCATTATGTCTAGAAAAACAGTGTACATACCTCCACTAAAAAATATTTTATTGCTAAAAATGGTAACCATCATTGGGCCTTCAGCAAGTTGTAATCCTTTTGCTAGTGGAAGGTCTTGCCTTTTTTTTTTTTTTTTTTTAGGTCTTGCCTTAATGTCAATGGCTGCTGACTGATCAGGGTGGTGGTTGCTGAAGGCTGGGGTGGCTGTGGCAATTCCTTAAAATAAGACAGCAATGAAGTTTGCCATGTCAATTGACGCCTCCTTTCACGAACGATTTCTCTGTTTGCCATCTTATATGGGTGCAGTTTGTGGCACCCCAAACAATTCCAACAGTATTATCAAAGATCACTGATCACAGGTCACCATCACAAATATAGTAATAATGATAAAGTTTGAATATTGAGAAAATTAACAAAATGTGACACAGAGATACCAAGTGAGTTAATGTTATTGGGAAAATGGCACTGGTAGACTTGCTCAACACAGGATTGCCATAAACCTTCAATTTGCATTACCTGCAAAGCACAATACAGCAAAGCACACTAAAACAAGGTCCGCCTGTACAGACAACAGTGTTTAAAAAAAAAAAAAGGCATTAATCTTACCTTAGACATTAGAACAAGTGAGGCACAGAAAGGAAAGTAACTTTCCACTAGCCTCCAATATCAAAGCCAAGGCCAAGCGGTGATAAACAGAGTGAAGTGGAAAATCAAAAAAAACAGAAGTGCCAACAGAGGAAGCACTAGAAGTTTTCGGGTTCAGGTCAGCAGGAAAATCCATTATATAACCAAGACAATGCCAAATAGCAGAACTAACAAGCTAGAAGACCTTGCACACCATAGTAGCAGATGCGGTGTGCAACCCATCCTATCCCCACACTTACCATTTCCATGCATACCAATCTAGCTTCCAATGCCAGCAGCTGCAATGCTCTTCCTGCAGGCTTTCTCTGGCCGCTAGAGCAGCTCTTTCTACTGGAGGTGCTGAGGATTAACATTCCCCTGGAAATAACAAGGACAGGTGGATGAATACCCCAGCTCTTGTACCTCTCAGGAGAGCCAACTCTGAGGTGTGTGCTCTACATTATTTCCCAGGGTTTCCCCAGTGATATTGCACACTGGTTGCCCACCGTAGTCACTGGCTTCATAACCCACACTTTATTTGCTACCTTTTTCCCCCTGTCTCACTTCCCCACTCCCTACTAGTGTTTCTTGGAATTAACTCATCAGTGAACTATTTGCATAGCATCTTTGTCTCAAGGTGTACTTCTTGAGGGGACTCATACTAAGTAACAGCCTATCCAATGAATTTAGAACAGTGACAAACTAGTATTGGAGTCATCTAACTCCAATAAATTCATGCAGTAGAATTCATTCAAGAAATAGTGTGGAAAAGATGAGTTTCTACACCACCTATTTCCTGGACTGCACTAGCTAGTGTGTAATCTGCAGAAAGTGAGCCACATCTGACCCTCTCTCATCTCTACATTCCAGGCCACTCTAACTTCTCAGGAATCCCCAAATGTGTCTCATGTATGCTGCAAACAAACCAGTCAGGTCCCTGCCACTTGAGCTGGCTCTGCCCCTTGCCCTCAGTCAGGGTCACCATCCCTTCCAGGAGGTTCTTACCACCCTGAGGTCATATTGAGCTCTACAGGAAGGGGGAAGAATATCCTCTTCCCTGCCTTGGTCACACTTTGTCACAAGGTCACCATCTTGACATTGTTTGTGCTCCTGAGTCACCCTTTGTGGAAAAACCCCTCTGGCATCTGCCTCCAGCAGTCCCTCCATCCAGAGACCTCAACCATGATCCCATGGGGCCATTTTGGAGCGATCTCCAAGACCAGAGCTGCCCTCCCCAAAGTCTTTTCCCATAATCCCCTCTGAGCTCCCTTGTTCTTATTCCTCCCCAAACTCCTCTGCCTAGAGACCCTTGATGTCCCATTACTTATCTCTTCCCAGGTGTGTGTGAATTGCAGGACAACTCACAGTTTAGGCCCTAGAAGGGATCCACACTTCACTTATTATCTAATACAGGCACATACACATCATCCACACTCTCTGTCTTTACTCAGTCAACCTCAAAAATCAGAGCTAAAATGATTTTGGACCTAGAATCAATTGGATATAGTGATGAATTGGTCTGATAATTTCTATTATAAAACCAACTCTATAATGTGTGGTCACAGATGCAGTGACTTTCATTCTGTTCTGTCTGAAACCCTATAACCCTTTCTAAAGAACATAATGTACCTTTACTTTGCTCTGGAAATTTTGCAAAGGCTATTGGTCCAAAGTCATAAAGTTCTGACCTGATGGCAGAAATCAAACGCCCAAGAGTTCTGAAGTTTCAAGTGGAGTATAATTGGAACATTAAGAAAAGATCAAGATGGAACGAACTGAACACAGAGACACATGAAACCAGAAAGATATAGCTTAAATGCCAAGTGCTCTTTAAATTCCATTCTGTTCCCTGTGTATATACACACAAACACACACACACAGCCATGCAAGTATATGTGGGCTCACTCACTCATCTGAATAAGCATGTAGCCCTTGGCTTAACAGGCAGGGTAGTACATTGATTCTGAAACGACTCTGTAAGATCAAATCCCAGATCTGTTACTTACTACTTTTGTAACTTGGACAAATTACTTAACCTCTATATGCTTCAGTTTCTGCAAATGAAAGTGGAGATAATAATTGTCTAAAGTCTTAATGAATTAACTATTTTTAAAGTACTTTAAAAAAAAAGACTCATAGAGTAAGCACTCAATATGATAGTATGTATTTTGCTATCTTGTTTCATTTTAGTCACCTGAGCATTTTTGCCTGATCCTTTCTACTAAATTTTAGATACCAGAGATCACATCTTCATCTTAATATTTGTCCTGCATTTTCAAGCTGTTTGACAATAAATGCCTACAGAATTTGATATGATTTAGTGTCCACCAAAACTGAGGCCTCCTCCAACCCCATAGGGAATATTTTTATCATGGCATGATGCCATACTGATGAAATTAATTTGATATAACAAAAGTAGACAGAAAAGAAATTTGAAATATGCAAGTGTACAACTAAGATGAGGGATCTACTGATACTAAATATAAGTAATGATGGGGACCAAGTCTGATGCCACAAAGAGTCCCCCTAAAAATCCCAACAATGCTTGAGATCATCTTGTTTCCTTGTATTTCTCACAAGATAAGCTCAGAATCTTCACACTAAATACTCATTACAAAACTAAGAGGAAACAAAGAATCTAAAAATCTGTTAGAGTGTGAGAAATGTGTGTATTTTGCATGGACCAGATAGACTAGGTTCATTCGAATTTATCAAAAGTCCCTCAGACATTGGAATGAATGAAATCCATTCATTGATTCCTAGTGTTCCACCACCACCACCACCCACAATAATACTACCTACCATTTATTGTGTACCCATTCTGGGTCAGGCACTTTCAATGTGTAATGGAACCTTCTAAGTTAAAGTCACAGATTAAAAACACATCTAATTTTGTCCCTTCCCTCAAACCACACTAAACCTTATCAAAAAGGAAAAATGTTTTTAAGAGGGGAAAGAAGAAGAGAAAACATCAAATTTTTGAAAGTCAGGGAAAAATGCTATGCAAGGTACTGGAGGACCTCTTTGAAAATACTATTATTAATAGTGAGTTTGAGGGACTAGGCTAGGTAACTAGACTTTTCCATTTCTGATTTCATTTGCAGTGAAATGGTCTATGGTGTGGAACAAAGTTTTCATTGCCTGAACAGAAAAGTAATATTTAATGGCTTATCAGAAAATGTTAATTTAATTATGAGTGAAAGTAATTATCTTTCTGTCAGCATTACTATATCATTTAAATATCTTTAGACATCTGTGAATTACATAGACAGGGTTCACAGCTTAGGGAACTCTTTGTAAAATTTCCTGAGCCAAGGATCTAATCTATTATGTCCAGCAAGTTTCAGTGATCATAAAGATTAGCTTGCAACCCCCAAATGTATCTGCCAATAATGAAATATAATTTTTTATCTTCCAGTTTTATCGAGATTGAATTGACATAGAGCACTGTGTAAGTTGAAGGTGTACAGCAAAATGATCCAACTTACATACATCATGAAGTGATTATCACAGTAACTTTAGTGGACATCCATCAGAAATATAATGTTTTTAAATAGCGTAACAAATTATCCAATCCCATTACATTTAAAACCCATGTATGCCTGTGGCCACTAAAATCTGAGAAATACATTATGAATTAACTTAATCAGGTTTTTAGATGGTGAGACATTTTCCCTCTCTTCAAAGGATAAGTTGGTAAAAAGTAGTTTATATTCTAGAAAATAAGTTGATCTACTTATAAATATATGTCTATTTTCTTAGCTGCTAAAACCATCATCCCTGGTAAGTTGGTTGTCTACAGATAAGACTTTGGGATAGAAGTAGAATGGAATTTGCCACCTCAAAATATGCCTCTTTGGCATAAGGATTATTTCAAGCTGATTATTTTTTAAGAAACAGTAGTCATAGGAAAAGCTCTGAAAATGAATAGTAGAAATTACCCTTTCATGAGACATTTACAGTTAGAAAGGAAATCTCCATTTGTAAGGGTGTCTCCTTCTCTGTACCAGGAAAAGGAGGATGACTAAAACTCTGGAAACCCTTATCAATGGAGAAGGCATGGAGTTAAATCTATATAACAATCATAGTCTTATTTACTTTGCTTTTCCTGACATCCTCCTGTAACTGGCTCCCTTCCCCCAACATCTCCTTTCGTCTTTAACTGGAGATGGTATTAAAGGTGGTAGTTTGGGCCATTTCAGCAAGTTAGTTCCCTTGGGTCTCTTCCATGGATACAGCAGGTATACATGTTATCAAACTTCTGTTTGCTTTTCTCCTATTAATCTGTCTTTTATTATAGAGGAGTCTCAGCCAAGAACCTAGAAAGGTAGAGGGAAAAATATTTTTCCTCCCCTACAAGATGATAGCTATTAAATATATATGTGTTGTATCAGTGAGGGCATTTCTCATTGCAAATGATAATAAAACCAACTGAAACTCAGTTATATTAAAAAGGGAAATTATTGGCTTGAAAACTGAAAAGTAGAGGGAAGGAAGTCAAGTTTCAGTCACAGCTGTATCAAACAATGGCATCAGGACTCACTACAGTCCACACCTTTACTTCCTAACATCTATCTATACACACCTTTCTTTGCAGACATAATTTTTTAAATGTATCCTTCCAACATTATGCAACTATTCGATGTACCAACAAAATTGCACTCACCCTCTTCCCAAAAAGATATAGCCCAATGTTAAGTTTCATTAAGTTATTATACTCAAGACAGCTGGGTGATCTCTCCCAGACAGGTCTACATGTAGTTCCATGTTGTCTGACAGTCTATGGATAGAATATTTAACCACCCCAACAGACCCATTATACAAAGGCTAGGGGAGAAAAGAGTGGAAAACAGGACCACTGTTAGAAAAACTCCTATTTGGAAATAAAAAAAAAATAAAAAGGAAAGGAGGGAAAAAACCACAAGGATCATGAGCAATATATACTACTTGAGAGGGATCTCAATAATTCCCTGCTGTAGAGAACCAGCTGCCCTTGGTTTTGCTCTCTGGGAAAAGCCCCCTCATTCACCATCCTCCATATATGCATCTGAGATGGGCACTGGTGGAAGAGTCTCTTCCTAGGCGGTTGTACCTTTTAGCAGCTTGATCCCCATTGCTGCAGGTTTGGGAAACTGAATGTAAACTTTCAGGTTAAACAGGAGATCACAGACTTTTGCTCACAGAATTAGAGTTTCTCCTGCAATACAACCTGCTTAAAAGCTTGATTAAGTTTTTGCTTATATTCATTCACTCAATTCACTGAGCTAAGAACCTAAGTCAGAGATCTTGTCAAGTCATAGCCCATGAATTTAGACCCTAACCAAAGCATTACTGTCTTTCAGTAACAAATCTCAGGGCTTGGCCTCGCCTCTGCCTCGCCTCCAGCCTCCACCTTAATGGCCTCCATCTTCACATCTGATTCAGAAGAACATAAAACAGTAGCAAGATTACGAAGGCACAGCTCCTCTGTATCCCCAGGCTGCATGTTCTAAACCTGACTCAGGCAGGAAACATACTGCAGAAGATGCCCATGAGGGGCAGGAATATGGAGTGTTTCCCAGGCCCCAATTTCATTACCTACTTTGTTTCCTGCCTCTCTGTTTTCACTTTAGCCTCAACTGGAGAATTCACCTTTTTCCATCCTGCTCGGGTCATGGTACACTGACTCTCAGACAACGTGGATTGCTGGCTGCAGGCAGAAAGACCTCTAATAGTAAAGTTCTGAAATAGCCCCAAATTGGGATGCTTTTCTCTTTCTTGTAAGAATAATTGGAGACCAAGGAATGTCACTGGCATAATCCAGCACCCTGACTTGTTTTCCTACCAATCCCTCCAAAACTTCAGCCTCGGCACATGTAAGAGATGAGTCCCACAACTTAGCCGCTTTTTTGCCAACACAAGACAGAAACTGCCATCTTCCCAGTCAAGGGTAGAGAATCCCCGCAGCCCACACTCATCTTGATCACCTAATTCCACATGGAGGCCCTGTCACTCAAGAGTCCCCATATACTGGTGCACGTACTGACTCTTACTCTGGGTAAAGTACTCAACGGAGCTAATCAGAAACCTCTTAACATGCTAATTCACTACAAACAGTTCCTATTTTAATTCCACTTTCCCCCCCATTTTCCCTTTTCAAAGAAATTTGGGGAAGCGCCAGAAGCCCTCATTTGGGAGCAGGTTCTTGAAGCCCAACTTACTTTTTCCTTACAAGATTTCTTCTGATTTTCTCCTGCTCACATCTGTCCTACCAACCGCCCCCAACCCCAGGTGTTCTACATTTAGGATATCCCATAAGGCCTCTAGGCAGCAATCACTGTAGTCCCTTCCCCCTTCACCACCCTCTCCCACACACACACACAGGGAAAGTAAAACCACATTTCGATCCCAGTATGTAATGGCCTATTTATTGCCTTAATTGGCTTCCTATCCTCATATATAAATAGACATCTAATGTGGTAGTTCAAAAGTCAAAATTTCAGGCAAGTTCTTTAAAATCAATATGATAAAAAGAGATTGTCTCTGTTATTTTTAAATTATTAATATGTAGCTGCTCTGTCCCTAGATCTAATCAACTTCTCAGCATCCCCTAAATAGGAGCTTCCCTTCTAAGATACAAATAAATTAGTAGATAAATAGAGAGAGGGATTAAATAGATGTCAGAATAGCGATGATTATCTGTAGGTTGTGGGATGAAGAGAATTTATATTTTCTTTTTTTTGTTTTTCTGTATTTTCTAAATTATCTGAAATGACTGTATTCCTCTTGTAAAAAGAGAAAAAAGGTACAAAAATTTTTTTTTAATAATTCAGTCAGCTCAAGGGATCTTTTGAGGTCACGGGAATGTTCTAAAATTGGATTGTAGTGATAGGTGCACAACTCTGTAAATTTACTAAAAATCATTGAATTGTACACTTAAAATAGATGGATTTTTATGGTGTGTAAATTATACCTCAATAAAACTGTTAACAAAGAGAGAACTACCATTTGGCTAAATTTAAGGGGCAGTAATGCTATCAGAATGCCCAGTTAACAACCTCACAGAGTGGTAGGAGAAAGTAACAATGAGAGGCCAAATGAGAAAGTGATGTGGACAACAAAAGAAAGAAAGGAAGGCAGGAAAAAGGGAGAGGGGGAAGGAAAGAAGGGAGTGTGGAGGGTATAGTTCAGTGGTAGAGTGTGTTCTTTGCATGCACAAGGTCCTGAGTTCAATCCCCAGTATCTCTATTAAATAAATCTAATTATCTCCCCCTAAAAAACAATTAATTAAAAAAAATTTTTTTAAAGGAAGAAAGAGCGGGAGGGGGAAAGAAAGGAAGAAAAGACAGAGAGAAAGGGAGAGGAGGAGGGAGAAAATGCTCAGAAATTAAACAGGCAATGTCCCACCATAGCATAGCTATAGACAGCCTAAGTGTATAGCTTCACCACTCCCACTTTATGGGATACATGTGGAACATTAACATGCTGGTAAATGTACTTTCCTTGGCCTTCTAACACAGTAGCAGAAGGCTGGTACTTTGGAGATGTTGACATAATTTGGAAATTCTACCACCAATTCCACCAGGTTGTCATACATACAGCAATTTTGGCATTGTGTCTTTGAAAGACAGATTGTATGCAATGAATAAAATGCTATCATGGTGTTGGTGTATACCACACGGACACCAACAACCCAAAGTGTTCATTTTGCCTAAATGGAGAAATGCTATCTTCATATAATTTGATTCAACATTTGTTAAACATCTGTTGGATACAATGAAATCTGCTTCTTATTTTGAGGGCTACAGAGGTGTGCAAGGTATGGTTCTTGTCCTCTAGGAATTTACAATCAAAGAAAGTAGATACATTCTATTTTAGGGGAGCTGCCACACTTTATAAAGGAGGCAAGGCTGGAATTTTGAAGAGAATTTGAGACAAGGGAGTACCTTCCAGACTGGCAAACAATACATGAAGGTACAGAGAAGGGTAGCTTTAGGGTATAATTAGGAAATGGTGAATCATTTGGTTTGAATGCATGTAGGATTCATAAGCAAGTGGTGGAAAATATGTATTAGGACCAGATGATAAAGGACCTGGGGAGTTTGATCTGTATATGTAAAGCAGAGTCAGTGAAAATAATCAGAACAAAGATATGTCTCAAGATTCCAGTTTCTGTGAAGTGAGGGTGGTGTGGTAGTTTTAAAGATATGTCTATGTCTATAAATTCCTTGATACGAATTTTGCATGTGGGAGGAAGATAAACAATTTGTGGCCAGAGGACAACTTGTGATGGCTTTAACGATACACCTACAAATTTTTCAATACTTCTCTCAAGAGATGGAACTTAATTCCCTCCCCTGGACTGTGGGCTGTACTTAGTGACTCTCTTCTAACCAATAAAATATGGCAGAAGTGATAGCTGTCACTTCCAATTTTAGGTTATAAAAAGACTGCAACTTTCTTCCTGGGGAGAGTGCTCACTCTCTCCAATTGCTCTCTGTGAGAGAAGTCAGATTCCATGTGCTAAGCAGCCCAGCAAAGAGGGCCTTGTGGTGAAAACCTGAGGCCTGCTAAAAATCCTGTGAGTGAACTTGGAAGCATATCGTTCCCCAGTCAAGCCTCAGATGACTGCAGCCCTGGATAACACCTTGATTGCAACCTCATAAGAGCTCTCCTGATCCAGAACCACCCAACAAAGCTGACTCCGGGCTTCTGACTTATAGCAACTGGGAGTTTTAAGCTAAGTTTTGGAGTAATTTGTTAGAGAGATGAGAGACTGGAGAAGGCAAAGTAAGTTAGGAGAGTTTGAATTATGCAAGGCAGGAGACAATGAAAATGTAAATCAGAACAGTAATGAGTAGAGAAGGGATCTATGCCCAGGGCCTGATAGAAATTTAATTCACAGGATTTATGGGCTGATCAAACTGAGGGGGGAGGGTAGTACTGAGAGAGAAAGATGTGACAATGTGCTTTTCACATCCAGTTGAGATGACCAAGAAGACGGCAATGTCATCAATGAAAAATGGACTACAGATAAGGAAGCACATGAAGAGGGTAATGGTGAGTTGACTGTGTGTTGCCACGTCCCTGTGTGTTTGGGTTTTAAGCATGCTGGCTCTGATATACTAGCTGACATCCACATAGAGATATCCAAAAAGCTATTGCAAAATCATGCCCGGCATGCCGAGGGCACAGCTGATAGACTAGAGATGGAGATTCAAAGTCATTAACATAAATGGGGCAAAACGATCGATACTTTGAGTAGCAAGGCTCTAAAGTTTCTTCCAGGCTTTCAACTCTGTCATTGCCTGAAACTAATGGAAGGTTGTTCGATATAATAAAAGTTCAGGAGGTCCAGTGGAAGGGGATTTGAAAGGCAAAAGTCTGCAATGAGTAGAATGCAAGTACAGAAGAAAATTCTTTGTCACTGGGGTCATCAGGGCTAGAAAAATCCTTCCTGCATATACATCAACAGGGTTTTCTTTTTCTAATTTGATTGTTTGTGACATAGGGAACGAGGAAAATAAGAAAAGGAATGCTTCGGGACATTTAGTCCCACTACTAACAAGGTAGTGGTATAAATAAATGATTAAACAATAACGTAATCAAGAAGCCAGAACTCTGAGAGGAAATAAATATGCATGACCTTCCCGTGACATCGTATATCCTGAACAGCTTCCTATAGAAGTTAGTTTTACTTGCATGAAAATACACATTTGTATATTAAATAGGATACATCTAGACAACCAATTTATCCACTTAAATAAAATAACAACCTGTGACGCTTTAAGCCAATATTTGAAAACACATCAAAAACTCAAAGTTAATATAGAGGACTCCAAGGAAAGAATTAAAAGCCTCAGGGAAAATCATGCTGCCAAAACTAGAGCGATAATGAGCTGAAAATTCGTATTTCGTTCTTGCATTTGTTAATGCATTCGGGCAGAAATGTGGCTTAGAATAAATTTCTTTCAGTATTTCTAAAAGCCACATGTCTTTCTTTCCCAGCCTCTTCCCACTGCAAAATCACAAGCCACTCTAAAGTACGAACAAGGTAGTGGCATCTTAGGTCAAATAGCCCTGCAAGTTCGCCATCTTGGCACAAGGATCTTTATCCCGCTGCTTGCTCTGCAGTCAGAAGTGATCACATCCATCCTGGAAATCTGGTGCATCTGACCATTTCTGCTTCAACAGCTGAGTCCCTCAGCACACCATGCCAGATTCAGGGAGCTGGATAATTATGGATATTCCCCACACTAAAAGCTACACTTTATTGGACATTTTTCATAGGAAACAGGTGTGGATCTCAGCTAACAAACTTAACTGTGCAAGAAAGGCCACGTTTCTTTATTGTCTTGAGGTCAACCTAAATGGGACTCTGAGCCCTAGTTCCTCCTGGCTGGCAGAAAATCCAGCCTTAATCATTTGAGCCCACCTCTGCTCCCTTCCCCCTGGGTTGTAAAATGTCCCAACTCCAAATCAGTCATCAATCATTAGTCCAAAGCAGTTATAGCTGAAAAGTCCAGTGACCCATGAGTTACAATTACTTCTGCCTCCTGGGATGCACACATTCATCAGTGAATAATAAGGGCTGGAGAAAATTCCCTTTGCCCCTAGAAGCTGCCTCAATGGCAGCACCATAATCTTGTTCTAACTCAGATGTTACATCTCAGCCCTTTGCCTGCCCCAACTCCACACTTCCACCTAGGAAAGTACTCAGATTCCTAAGCCTTTGTTGCCATAGGAACAAGACAACTTTTTCCTAGGACCATGGCAGATGAGGAAAAACTGACTAAATAGAAAGGACAGAGTTAAGGAAACAGCCAGACCTATACAAGGGCCAGAAGTTCACAGTCAAGGTGTAGGTAGGTGTCTTGAGCTAAACAAGCAATTGAATGGTAGGTGCTAGAAGACTGGAAAGAATCCAGTGGATTGAGGGGTTAAGAAGGTCACTTTGGTCACTTTGATAAAAGCCATTTCAGAGGAGTAATAGGAAGGGAAATCTGATTGAAAGAGGCTTAAGAGTCTTTAAGAAGTGCAAAATGGATACAGCAAGTTTAGTGTGTCCTTTTGAAAATGTGAGAGCTAGAGGTGATTTGGGGGGTCTTCCAAGGCTTGTCATAGTCTTTTTTTGTCAAAAGATAACAGCAATTTGAGCATCTTTAAAAAGCTATAGAGAAGGAGCTATGTTGAACATATAAGACAAAGAGATTATCAGAAGAAGCCGTATCTTTATTCTAGTGGAGATGGGAGGGAAGAGACTCAAAGGCACAGAGAAAAGTGTTTATAAAAGGAGAAGAGAAAAGGATGCCCTCTTTGAATACAAGGAAAGAAGCAAGGGTAGGGGCTGACTTAGGTAGGGTCACGAGGTGGAGAAGGTGTGGAAGTTCACAACTCAGAGCCCCATTTTTCCCTGTGTAGCATGAGACAAGGTCACCTGTTGACTGATGGGGTGGACAATGGGTTTGAGGCATGATGCAAAGATTTTAGTTTTATTTACATGTTTGTTTTTCACATAAGTATACAGGACCTCACGATATCTACTTATTAATTCTAATAATTTGAGAATTCTTTTGGATTTTCTAGATTCATACAATCATAGACCCTACAAGTGATGAGTTTTGTTTTTTCCTTTATAAAAGCTGGGCCTCATTTCTTTTACTTGCCTTATGGCATTGGGTACAGCTGGGCTTATATTAATTCTTTGGCCAGGGATTTCCACACATGTGGAGACTATAAATTCGGGCTCCACACCCCAAATGCAGGTTTGAAGTTTCAGTTTCACACAAAACATTTATTTTTCCTCACTCCAAACCACAACTGGAATAAGATTGCTTCTCTCCTCCCAGAGAAAGACAAATATCATATATCACTTACATGTGGAATCTGAAAAAATGAACTTATTTACAAAACAGAAACACTCACAGACATAGAAAACAAACTTATGGTTACTGAAGGGGAAAAGTGGGGAGGGATAAATTAGGAGTTTGGGATTAACAGATACACACTACTAAATATAAAACAGATAAACAACAAGGACTTACTATATAGCACAGGGAACTATATTCAATATCTTGTAATAACCTATAATGGAAAAGAATATGAAAAAGAATATACTGTATATAAATATAAAAATTGAATCACTTTGCTATAAACCTGAAACTAACACAACATTGTAAATCAAATATACATCAATTAAAAAAAAAAGATTGCTTCTCTTCTAGACTCATGGATAGAATGTTCTAGTTACCCTTCCACACAGGGGCAGCCTTTCCTGGGAGGCAGCTTTAGTCTAGGATTCCAATTCCCACTTCCCATCTCCACACAGACCCAAGGACACCTCTCTGTGTATAAATGAACTAGCCCCTGTGGTCCTCCTGTGGTCCGAGACTAGGGTTGGCTACATTTCTTGTAATGGCAACAAGGACTTAAGAATCTATTTTTCTAGGCTGTGAATGTTAAACTTCAGCCCGTGTATCTGGGGTTTACATCCACTCCTTTGGGACACCACAACATCACTATGAATGTTATTTGTACCTTCTTTCTTTCTTGTACCTGATGACTTCCCCTTCTTATTTCCAGTTCAGCTCTGAAATAATACCTTTTGAATCAACACTGTAATGAGGTGGGGTGGGTATTGAGGCCTTGCTGCCAGTACTTTCATGGTCCCTTCATGACACAAATCTGCAGAATTAGACGGTTTTCTTCAGGAGCCGTCGATAACCTAGGTGGAAAGACAGAGAGTCTGAGCTTCGTAGGGCAGACAAGATAGAAAGACAGGGGGAGAGGGACTGAGGATGGGGGTAGGAGGATGTTGAGGTGATGTACTATGAAGTCTACACTGGAGAGGGAAGGAAGTGTGTCCAGGAAGGAGCTAAAAGCCCAGGAGAAAGGGGGGAGGGTAAAAATATTGGGCCAACGAGGTAGCAAAGCAGATGTTCTAGGAAAAAGAGGTATAAAAACAGGCAAGTCAGGGGACTGTGGTCAGAGGAGGGACAAGGGAAGAAGAAGATTGATTCCAAGGGTGTCACAACCATGGGAACAGATTATTGAAGCGGAAAATAGGTGAAGCTTGCTGGACTTTGATCCTGGCAGGTGATGCTTCAGATTCCCCCACCCACCATCTTGTCTTCCAGACTCTTGGGTCAACCATTCCCAACCCTCACCATCATCCCTGCAAATCTGATTTAAGCCAGTGGTTACCAAAGTGTGGTCCAGGAGCCTCTGAAAGCAGTATTGCCTAGAAGTTAGGAATGTGTGCCTGGGAATCAGGCTGCCTGAGACCACATCCTTCCCTAGCATGTGTACCTTGGACAAGTTTTTTAACAGTTCTGAACCTCAGTTTTCTCATTTCTAAAATATTAGCAATGTCCACCTCACAGGGTGGCTATGAGGAGTCAATGAGACAATACGTGTAAAATACTGTTCCTGAGCCTGGCACATAAGAAATGCTCAGAAAAAGTCAACTACTACTCTTAGAGATGAGCAAAGCAGAGGAAAGCACTGCTGTAGAAATGCCATCATTTCTGTGGTTCTTAAAAAAGGGTGACTCCAAAGACTTCATTCTTTCATTTAAATGAAAGGCTATTTGTCTACTGGTGACTTTAACACAGTGACTAAAACCTGGTGTTCATACCCTAAAGTTCACCCTTTACCTGAGTTTTGTGGGGACTTGAAATCTCTCCTGTACAGGCCTTGTCCCTGCCCCCAGGAACACAGCAAATCCCTCCCACACAGCTGTACATGCCGATGGCATTCCCCCAATTTTAAGGAAGGAAAAAAATGCACTTTGTTTTAGGGCCTCATCAGAAGTTCTCACAGTTGGCGAGATTTTTTTTTTTTTTATTGCTGTTGTTCTTGCTTTTGAGTTAGAAATTACTATTTAGTTTCATCAATTTCAACTGAATTTGGGAAGGGCTGTTTGGCTAACTCTGCAGTGGGTGGCAAAACATTTTACAGCCACAGTATTGGGGGCCCCTAATGTTTCAATATATGGACATTTAAATGCATATCCATTGAATTTTATGATTCTCTACTACCATCCTAGTATCTCTGCAAATAGCAAAAGGAAAGTGGTATTTGACAAAGCTGGTGTATTTGAGACATATTAATCTTCCCCATCGATACAGAAGAACGTGATGGCACGTGGTGATTTTGTACATCAAATATCTTGCAGAATTTTAACTTGGGAATCCTGTGCTAAATAAATCAGAAAAGCCCAAGCAGGTTAAGAGAGCACGCCTACTAGGTGTACAAGGTCACTTTGATTCTAACTGAAGTACAAAGACCACAAACATCCATAATTACCTGGTGGCTGAGCTGGGCCTAGAGGTCAAGGGTTGTGGCTGTCAGTCTAAAGCCTTTTGTGTGTCCTATATTGTGGCATGAATCTTGGAGCTGTGATGTCTTGGCAATGGAAATAATTGCTTAGCTGGTAGAGACCTCAAGGAGCAGACAATTCCACGTTAAAAAAAAAAAAGTGACTTGGAGAGCTCAAACCAAATCCATTCTACCATATCAATTAGCTGATTTCACAGCTGATTTTCACATGATAAGAAGCACTACTTTGTCTTGCCTGTCTGAAATCAGGAACTCTTTTACGGCAGCACATTTTGTTCAGAGCAAAACATTTTTTTACTGAGCACTCGCGAACTCATAATCTCATTTTCCAAAGGGCTATCTCTTAAAACATCATCAGCTGAAAGAAATTTATCTCTTTACATAAATTAATTTCACAGACAATTTTTCATGAACACCTCCTTTAAAGGCTAACACTAAATAGACTCATGCCGGCAACTACACTTTCTCTCGGTTAGCAGGCAGTTTTGCTTTCTGGGAGGGAATTTTCATCTGCTGGACAAGCAAAGGGTCTTGGGAGTGAGGAGCTATATCAAATAGTCAACACAGAAAAGAAATGAAAAGAACCAAAGAAACCAATGTCAACTAAGTCAAGGACACGAGTACTATGAGACACACTGGGCTGCGATGCCATCTGCTGCACATTTTTTAGCTCTACCCCTGCGATTAACTCTCTGTATTAGCCCCTGACCTCTACTCAATCCCCTTGCCCTCCTACTTACCAATTTCTTTGCTCGTTGTTCTAGTTGGTATCTCCTCACAGAAGGCAGGAGTCCCACCAAACAACCAATTTTACTAGGAAAATCACAAAACCAGGTTGTTAAATTCAGAGTTGCTCCCATGTCAACTGGTAAACAGCTGCTGCCCAAAGCTCCTTGAGTCCTCCCTCCCACACTGACAGGACCACCAAGTGGGCGCTGCCTGGGCACTTGTTGCCCACCAGCCTTCCAGCTAGCACACAACTCCTACACACACCCATCTTTATGAGTCTTCCCAGCCAGAGAAGGCACAGTCCTCAGCTGGGAAGATGGCATTCCAGTCAGCAGTGCTGGCCAGCAGTGGACAACTGCCCAGTGCCTAGCTAGTCCCTGAGGCTGTGGTCCAGCCTTACAGGTTCATACTCCCCGTGTTGAACCATCACATTCATCTGGTCCAACTATAACTTCAGTTCTTCTGGCTGTTTTCACTCAACATATAATATACTAAACTAGTGTAGCTTCTTGACACTCAACTATTAGTGTAATTACCTTTAAAAAAATAACACAAACTTGATTGCTGAACAGTTTTTATACAGTACACTCCCAAAGTATTGTTTCTCCTAGACGATAATTTTCAGTGACTTTGATTTTGTTCATCTACAATCAATAGGCAAAACAGTATTTTTCTTGGTTGCAATCATTGTCCAGACATTTATTAAGTTCCAGGCATTGTATTCAGACAAATGGTACAGGTAGGCCTTGGAGAGATTACAGGTTCAGTTCCAGATCACTTCAATAAAATGAATATTGAAAAAAAGTGAGTCATACAAATATCTTGGTTCCCCAGAGCTCAGACTATCCTGTAGCCTATTAAGTGTGCAATAGCATTATGTCTAAAAAACAATGTACGTACCTTAATTAAAAATACTCTATTGCCATGGATGGACCTAGAGATGATCATACTTATTTACAAAACAGGAACAGACTCACAGGCATAGAAAACAAACTTATGGTTACCAAAAGGGAAAGGAGGGGGAGGGAGAGATAAATTAGGAGTTTGGGATGAACAGATACACATTACCATATATAAAATAGATAAACAAGGACCTACTGTATAGCACAGAGAACTGTATTCAATATTTTGTAATAACACAGAATGAAAAAGAATCTGAAAAAGAATATATATATACACACACACACATTTCTGTAACTGAATCACTTTGCTGAACAACTGAAACTAACACAACAGTGTAAATCAACTATACTTCAATAAAAAAAAAATCTGTTACTGAAAAATGCCAACTATCATCTGAGCCTCCAGTGAGTCATAGTAGTAACATCAAAGATCACTGGTCACAGATTGCCATAACAAATAAAAGACTGATTTAAAAGTTTGAAATATTGTGAGAATTATCAAAATGGGACACAGAGACATGAAGTGAGGAAATGCTGTTGGAAAAATGGCACTGACAGATTTGCTCAACACAGGGTTGCCACAAACCTCTTTGAAAAGAAAACGCATTATCTCTGCAGTGAAATAAAGCAACGTGCAATAAAATGAGGCATGCCTGCATAGGGATCAAGAAAGCTAAATAACCTCTGACCCCATGAACATAGATAGGTAATAACAAGCAGAAATATTGATAACCAAAAAAAAAAAAAAACCTTGTATGCATTGAGCTACAAACTATTTTGCTGCAATATTATTCCCATCCATACGTATAAATTGTGTGGAGTTTGGGGAGCATTTTTACTGCCTTTGCATAAGATTTGAAGGGCCACGGTTTCCAAGCTTTATACTCAAAGACAAGAGTGACAAACTCAAATGATGTTCAAACACTTGGGATTCTTTTTCCTTCTCTAAAAATATCAATAGTATTTTTTAATAACTACCATCTGTTGGGTAAATGTTAGGTGACAGGTATAATGCTAAAGGCATGTTGCCTCATTTAATCATCACATAAGCCATGCTGAGATGTTATTCCCTTTACTCAGTGAGGAAAGGGAATCAGAAAGGTGAAGTAACTTGTCCAATCACTGTCTGGCCTCAGGTTCATCTGACTCTTAACTATTCTGCTATGTTGGGTTGGGTCCTGCTCCTATTCAGACATCTGACACTAATGCCAAAAGGAACAGATGCTCTGAACAAAGATTGAAATTTGACCTTGATTAGGGTACCAGAAAAAAAGACTCAGTCTTGTTCTCAAAATGAAGATTTTCTTGCAAATAAAAGCTCTCGTTCACTGGACAAATAGTCACTGAATACCTATTGTGTGCCTGCCTTTCTTCTGGGAGCTGATTATTAAAGTAAAATTGACATGGATGCTAACTCACTGGGTAACTTACCACTATACTAAGGACGATGAAAAAGAAGAAACAAGTAATTTAAACTATTCTCCTTAAGGAGAGCAGGGAACTCAGCTTGAATCTAAATTTTGTTCAGCACAGAAATCAGGTATATTTAGGGATTTGGGAAGGAGAATACAGGATCCCTGAGCATTTGTGGAAATGTGCCATTTAAAGAAACTCATTCTAAGGGAAGAGAATCATAAGAACAATTTGGGCACCAGGACAGTGGACAAGGTCAAAGAAGAAGGTTGGTCTTCTGATGGCATAGACTGATGATGCAATCCCAAAACCAGGGGCCGGAAGCAAAGGAGCAAGCAAAACTCACCAGAGCTAGACCACCAAGGCGTCAACTGTGGCAGTTCCATTCATGGACACCAGCACCCCACTGCTCTTGGCTCTTGTGGCCAAGGGAGACTGTGCCCTCCAGGCAGACATCAGTGCCCTTGGCATGGGACTTGGGCAAAACATTGGCTTTGGCCTCCTCTTTGGAAACCACCACCACCGAGTGAGCCAGCTGCTATCATGGGCATTAACAGCATGAGGAGACTGTCCCACAGAGGTCTGGAGCAGGAGAGAGGACAAACACAGGTACCACGGGGCAGCCAAGGGAGTTTATTCCTGGAGCCTTCATGAGATACCTCCCTGAGACTTCCAAGACCATCTGGAAGGAATTAGAAGGACCAGAGTTCCAACAGAGTGCTGGACGTGGAGGCTGGGCATGGCAGTTTAAGCATCTGCTCATTTTCTGCCAATCTGTATTAAACGGATTTGTAATATTGCGGTGTGAGAAGATTAATGAAGTCTCGCTTTATCGGTGAAATGTGAAATAACTCATCCATAATTTTTAAAATTCAAGAACCTCATAATTCCAAAGCTGCATGACCAAGTGATTTTCATGTGGAGTTTATCCTATTGTCACATGACACAGCCACTTTTGCTATTAAACAGAAATAAATCTTCCGATTAGAATATGTATTCATCTGAATTACACAGGTTTTGAATTACACAAGGTGCATGCGCTTTGTCACTGTTGCTTTGACCTATTCAAGCTCCAGGCTGGTGTGGCTGGGACACTTGGGTTGTATAAACAGCAAAGACAAAGAGGTTGATGAATCAGATATTCCTTTCAATCAATGAAACAATGCCTTTTCCTTTCATTCAAATAAATTAATATCTACTTTCTTACAACATGGCATTTTCTCAGAAGACTCCTTAAAATGAATTAAGTACGAGTTGCATTTTGAAGCCAGCTCCTGCAGAGACTTATTCCCTAAGTAACCATTATACTTACGCACGGCTGTTAATACTTTTATTTGTCAATTCATTGGTGATTACACCCATTTATTTTTCATCTCTCTGTGGGATGAATTCTGTCCGCCCACTCAGAGGTCACCCCTGGCCATAAGTATTTCATGAGCCTTTTGTAAAGACAGTCTTCTGAACTCAAGAGATTGCGTGTGCTATAAGGGATTTTTGGTTTTGCTTTTTTACGGCAAAGATAAATGCAGTAATTGAGATAAGCAGGCTCTTAGAGCCAGTTCTGTTTGTGTTTTTTTTTTTCTTCAGGCTTTGGAATTATGTTAGTAATCACAGAATATGAAGAGTTAGACTGGTTCTGCCCAGTGTGGAAGCCATTGACTACATCTGGCTATTGAACACTCCATGGTGGCTAGTCTGCGTTAAGATACGCTTTAAATGTAGAACATTCACTGGAATACAAAGACTGAATATGAAAAATATGTAAAAAAAAGTCTCCTTAATAATACGTTAGGTTCATCAAACATTGAAATAAGAATTGTCTGGATACATGGGTTAAATAAAATATAGTACTAAAATTGATTTCACCTGTTTCTTTTCACTTTTTTAATGAGACTAATAGAAAATTTTAAAATATATATGTAGCTCATATTATATTTTGACAGTGCCGGGTTACATGCTGCCATTACTCCTCCAACACTACTCTCTTTCCCCATTTTTATATGGAGGGCATGCTGGCACTGGGGGATTTCTCTCTTTTACATCAGTGGAGGTCCAGATATCTCCAGAATATTCCTGAATATTTTCAGGGAGTGTGTCTCCATCCTTGCTGTCACTCTGAACTGCCGTCATGCTTCTGTACCCTCAGAACAGAGCATCTTTTACCATCTTCACCATCCCTAGTTTTAGTCCCCTAAGAACTCATGTTTCTAGACTCACAAAAAAATTCTTTCACACACCTCTAAAAAATTTTTTTTCATGGACACACACTTTTCTTTAATGAGACTTCAAGGAGGAATTTAGTTCCCCATTATCTCGATCTCTCTCACCAGATTCAGCTCTGGGTCTTTACTGGTGTAACCAAAAAGCCTCTCAAAATGTCTTCCCGAACAAGAGTAGTCTTTCTCCAAGATATACTCTGCACCCTGCCCCTACGGAATGTGAAAAAGCCACTTTAGCCAGTGCTAAACCAGTTCCCACCATTCCTTGTTTCTCCCACTACACGGGCTTGATAACTCTGCACTGGGCAGGGTCAGAAGGTGGCAAGACGTCTTGTAAGAGTTGTCTGTTTACCATGTTGCTTTACTGGGTTTGCTCATTCAAGCCTTCTGGCTTATTTACATGCATTCAGTCCCCACTCTGGAATATCCGTGTATTTTTGAATAGCTGTTTGTGAATCATTAGCTTTGATCAAACACCTGTGCATTTCACCCTTTCTGTGGGCCAGGCATTGTACTGGGTCAGAGGGATGCTGGGGACCCCGAGACAGGATTTGTCTCTGCCTCCCGCTCTGGGCACTTCTGCCCACTGAGCTTTCACTGAGCCTCGCAGAGCCTGGATATGCCTGGGTTGGGGTGGCTGTAGGGGGAGAACCCCAGAGCCCCCTTGGCTGGTACCTAAGCAGAGGGAGGGAGGCGTCTCCAGGCAGGTGGGTCAGTGATGGGGATGGTGGAGCCCCCCCATTGCCCTGTGGTTATAAGGAGAAGAGGACCAGGACGGCGCTGGGCTCTGATGATGACTTTCTAAAAATTCAGTAATACATTTTAATGCAAATATTTTTCACTAATTTACACATGGCTGTTTCCGGATCTGAAGCAGGAAACAGACAAGATGTCATGTTAACTCAGAAAATAAGGATGTTTTCAAAGATTAACAGATGGGATCCCCAGGACACAAAAGTTAGCTTCTACTGTCCCAGGTCATAAAAATTTGAAAATTAAAAATAAAAGAGTCTGGTTCCACTCATTATGGAGTAAGGACACTCCACTCCATCTCTCCCTCTGATTATAACACCAATGAAGCAGCATCAGGAAATCTCCAAATTTCTAAACAGGAATGCTTTTTCTAGGAGTCCAGAATCAAATCAAGCCAAAACAATACCGACAGATAGAGAACACCATCAAGCCCTATAGCAGCGGGCTTAGAGGACCAACATAAATTGTGGGGATATCAGGGGTAGATAAAAACTGAGTTCTAAGAAGGCTCTTGGGAAATTAAAAACAAGAAAAAAAAGGAAAGAGTCTTCAGGCTGAAAACAAGGATCAATCATGGAAAATGTCAAAGAAAACAAAATGACTCATGAATTTCAGACAGGCACAAAATGAATGTTTAACAATTATATAGGAGATAAAATAGAATTAAGCAGTCACTAGATAAGATGCTGAAAACAGAACCCCTAGTCAGCTAAAGTAGCCTTGCCTACTTCTTTAAAATTTTTCAAGACAAAATTTCAAGGAACCAACAACTGCACATTTCAGGCTACTTTCAGAGTCATAAATCAAGTCAGAGAAAATTCCAAAAGCCATTTAAACCAAATATCTGTTCCAGGAAGGAGCAACACTTAACTAACTCAAAAGGAAATTTTAAAGGCACTTTGGAGGAACTCCTACCACCTCCTTGGTTCCCCTTTCTGATGCTCAATCTATCTCAGAGATGCCAGCTGTGGGCCTCTGGCACCTTAGGGGCCAGAGAGAAACGGGCACAGACCACAGGCCATTATCATGGCCTGGGCAGTCCTAGATTCTCCCCGTGACTTCTGCTGACTCCTGGAGTTGCGCTCCTGGGGTCAGGCAGTGATGTTCAGCTATACCATCTCTGAGACGGGCTGAGTCCCCCGCCGCTCCACCCCCTGCCCAGATGTGAAGATTAGTTCTTTCACCCCTTCCCACAAGTACTCTTCTCATCCTGAGCATTTTGTGAGTTTTAGTAGAACACTTTCAAGCTTGAAGAGTCTGCAGGGAAAGGTCAGATACGAGAGTGCAAGGACCTCTCCCATCTCCCTACTCTCTTCCTTTCTTTCCCTTGCACCCGTCTGATTGTCTCCTCTTCATCCTAAATGGATGATATCCCCACTTTCCAGTTGCAATTTTTAATTTATTTGTGTAGAATAACCCCCACCCCACCCCTGCTCAGGCTCGCTCGCTCTCTCTCTCTCTCTCTCTCTCTCTCTCTCTCTCTCTCTCTCTCTCTTTCTCCTACCCTCCCAGTAATCAAGAAGTCTCAGTGACCACCACAAGCAGTCAGGACTTCCAAACAACTATAGTACTCTTGTTAAGAAGAATTTGGATGCCTAAAATTATCTCTATTTCAGTCCACCCATCGAAGCAGGATCATTTCTAAATTTAAAGCAAATGTCTCTATTATTCTCAATCCTTCACTAAAGTTCTTGAGGAGTCAGTTACGTTAAGCACTGCCTGGCTTCTACATGTTAGAGTCTAGTTTCTACCACAGATAAGTTTCAGGTCTTCTTCAGTTTTCTATTACTTTTCTTGCCTACACCTCAGGTGAGGTTCCCCCAGAAGCAGGCACTGAGTCAGGGATTTGAACGAAAGTAGCTAATTTTGAAACTGAGCAGGACCCTGCAGGGCACATTCCTGAATTATTTTACAGGTACTATAACTGCCACCATGTAAGCAGCCCTTTGCAGGAAATCGCCCCAGCAGGAAACCCCTTTTCTTGTCCCTTTAGCAAAGCTATATTGTCACTAACCTTAAACCAGGCACCCCCATGCCCTACTCATCTCCAGCCCAAGCACACCTTTCAAATCTTTTGATCACACAATACCCTGCCTAACCTGTTGGGCTTTTTCCAAAGATCAAAGAAGTAGAAATGGATAGTAAGTAATAATCAAAGAAGTAGAAATGGACAGTAAGTAATAAATGAACAGATCTCTTCCCCAATTTCCCCTTCAGTAATCTTGCTAACAAACTGTGTAAACAAGATAGCATCTAAGGAAAATTCACAAGGAACTGACAAGCCTGGGGGAGAGGGGTGGGTGCAACAACTCTGACCCCCTTATCTCAGTGATCAACTGGGATTATTTCCCTACTTTAAAAACTTTTCTGGCTTAGCAGAATCTTCAGAGATGGTCTTCAGGGACACTGAGCCCACCATCCCCCCAGATTGCCAGCATTCTGATTAAAAGCAACTTTCCTTTCTATCAACATTGCCTCTCTGTTATAATATATATACATATATATATAGCATTGATTGGGGTAGGGTGGGGGATGCACTAACTTCATCTGTTCTGATGAATAACCTACACTTGTTCAGCCTCGACTGTTCTGCCCTAGCCCTGGTGGGCTCCTAGGTAACATCCAACTAGCGTAAGTCAACTTACTTGCACCCCAATCATCCAGCAGGGTTGACTTGGTTTCTTTTACTCTCTGGGAAAAGTTTCAGAAGGATCCTTATAACCTAGTGAACACAATAAGCAAAGAAGGCAGAGAATAACCATGTTAGTGAAATGCAAGCGATATTTATCACTACTTGATGAACTGGTGGCTGATGTTTAATTCCAATGATTTTTTTAAATTTTATTATTTATTTTATTGAAGTATAGTCAGTTTACAATGTTGTGTCAATTTCTGGTGTACAGCTTAATGTTTCAGTCATGCATATACATACATATATTCGTTTTCATATTCTTTTTCATTTTAGGCTATTACAAGATATTGAATATAGTTCCCTGTGCTGTACAGTAGAAACTTGTTTATCTACCTCATGTATAGTAGTTAGCATCTGCAAATTTCCAACTCCCAATTTATCCCTTCCCACCCTCTCTCCCCTCTGGTAACCATAAGTTTGTTTTCTATGTCTATGAGTCTGTTTCTGTTTTAATTCCAATGATTATTCCCATCATTCTGACAGCTTACTTATCCCAAACTTTATCACTTTCAATCTGGGCTTACAAACAGATTCCCATTGGTCAAGAAATGTAAAGAAAAAAAAATCCATGAGCAGGAAAGGAAATGTCTGTAAAAGTGATACTGGGTCCAGTTACCTTGGCTTTGGGCAAAGTGAGAGCTTCGAGGAATCTGGTATGATTTTTTTTTTTTTTTTTTGGTCATAAAGTCTCTGTCTCAAAACGTGATTTACTCTTAATTTGAGTGTATATGAATATTAGATTATGAAATGATGATTTCTTCCAGTTAAAATTAACTAAGTGTACAAATGTCTTTTTCAATTGGAGTCTGAAGTGGTGATATTTGTCTTTTTTGCTCTGCCATCTCCCATTCCTTTGGCAATCCCCTTTAACATTCCCAACCAGTGTCCCAGTAGTTCAGTAAAAAGCAATGGTATATACTGCAATGGGGATGCCTTGGAGCTATTAGTGAAGCACCTTTGTGGCCCCATCCAGGTCCTACCCTCATGTTCCTAATTTATATTTCCCTTTCATCTCACTTCTCAAAATTCTTACTCCAGCTAGATCTCATGTATATAATGAACTAATTCATATTAAGGCGCAAGTAGCTTCAAAAGAGCTTAATGCTTTACAATTCCCCCAAGATACTTGACATTTTAAAAAGCAATGTGTTATTTATTAATGGTGGAATCTTAGGTGGTATATTGGAAAAGCTGTGGGAATATTTTTTTTTGCAGGAAGGCCTTTAGTGGCATCTTTCAAATCCCTCCATTTGGGTGAATAACTTTTCCATCTTGGGACATCAGTCTTAGAGGGGTCCCAATAGAACACCATGAGACAACTGAATGAACTGTCTATGTGAATAAGGGATGGGGTAGAATGTAAATCAACCTCTCTGCAGGATGATCCCTTTTGAGTGTATGGAGTTGGATTTGTTTATCCCATAGTGGTCCCACAGGAAAAACAGAGAAGGGAAATCCTGAAAAGTCATCATTGAATACTAATCGTGCATGCAGCTGAGTCTCCAACAGAAAATAAGAGTTTGTGGAGCAGAATTCAACCTCAGAAAAGTAATTCCCCAGAGTCTATCCAATCCATCATATGCCATCTTAGGCACAGACTGCTGACTGTCCCCTAATACCCACTTTGTTTCTCTTACAACTCCTGATTTTCAGCTGAGCACATGGTCACCAGGTAAAGACTACATTTCCCAGCCTCATGCTCAGTGAGGCTGGCCATGTGATGAAATTCTAGTCAATGAGCTATAAATGTAATCTCATCATATGATCTTATCTGAGGACCTTTCTTAAAAGCAAGACCTCACCTTTTCTTCCCCACCATCCCCACCCCATCAACCCTTCCCTCATCCTTCTGCTTAACATATGCATGGGATGGCTCTAGCTTCATCTTGGACTATTAGGATAAGGGCCATACCCCAGGGAGGACCGAGGGGAGAGTTGGAAGTATCCTGGGCCTCTGTGGAGCAAAACTTTCATACGAGCTCTAGAAGATCCAACTCTAGACTTCAAAGTGAGAAACACAAAAGCTTCTACCAGGAGTTTCTGTTCCAGTCAAACTAATCCCACCTGATACACCACCCTTTTTTTGTTTGTTTGCTTTTAATTTAACTCAACTTCTCATAGGTAAGAAGAACCTATGCATCATGCAGGCACATTCCCAGGTTGGAGAGTTAATGTTATCACATACGTCAATACCCCAGTATTATCCAGATGGGTTTTCAACATCATTCTCTCTTGTTACTTCATTATGATCCTTGATGCCTAGATAATTGGAGCACCAGCAGAAAGTGAAAAGAATCTAGCCAACATAATAACTAGTTAGTTAAAAAATAATAATAAAGGATAATCAGATAGATGAGTTTAATTCTGGCTTTATCTGCAGATTGTTAAGCAGGACTCATCTGAAAGCTGGGGGAAATGAGAGGCCCACAAGGTACTGGAAATATCTGTAATCCCCTGTACCCTATGAATGAACAAGGGAATGAGCAATTGAATGAATCCCAGAAAGTTTAATGAACCTTGTATTCCAATATAAAGTAGATATTTTAAGGCTGAAATAAGACCCAAAGGTTTTTTTATGAAGCAACTAACATGGTCATGTATGTTTTAGGAAAGAAAGAAGACCCCAAAATGACTATTTCTGAGATTGCATTTTGTGGAAATCACCTTATAACAGTGGCAGGCAGGCACAGTTCCACAATCCGAAGGCTGATCATCCTATGCCAGATCTTTCTAGACATAGTTATATTCTGGAAGGTCAAGATATGACTTCAGATAATGACAAATGTGAGGGAATGATGTTCATTTGAAGGAAATATCATTTTAGTATGAAAGTCCAACTTAGAAAAAAATAGCCCAGACTTAACCAGCAGAACACTATTCCTTCATAACAGATGAGCTAAAATACATGTCTACTACTTTGTAATCTCCAAAATTGGCTGTGATTTGATTTCACACATTGTTTAAAAAAAAGATCCTCCCAGTCCCTTGGTAATTTCCCCAAAACAGAGTTCTCATCAGTGGCTTCACACGAGGATTTACTTGGGAGCTTTAAAAAAGATCCAGGCCCAGGCCCAATCCCAGACCAACTGAGTAAGAATTTGTTGAGGGCTGGGCTGAGGCACTAGCATTTTCCATATCACCCCAGGTGATTCTAATGTGTATCCTGGGTTGAGATCCACTGCCACAAAAGAGCCCTACTCCACTTGCGTGGCTAGACCAACTAACATCTTGCTTGAATTACCATATATTGAAAATTAACCCTGTCATCTCTTCCCCTAAACATACCATATTTAGATTTTCCCCTTGCATTCTCATGCCTGCTTCACTTCAGCTAAAGAAAAATATTTTCCCAAAATAGTTCCCTTTCACAGTTTTGCAGTTTCTGGTTTGGGCACTGTCTTTGCTAAATAAAACTGGATTTGTCCATGGCAAGAGAAAGGAGAGGTTAAAACGAAGTAAAGGAGTAGCTAACTCTTGATCCAGACTGGAGACAGAGCTAATCAACACTCTCTTCTTTCCCTTCACTCACCCTTATGTCCGTCTCCAAACATCCTCTGCCTCAGGTAAGGATGCAAGCCTGCTGCTGCTTCCAGAACCATTCCTGTAGGGAAATTCAAGTAATAAATAGGAGCTATAGCTGACATCTTACTCTGCTAGATCAAAATCTCACTAAAACATAAAAGAAAAATAACTGCTCCCATTGATAGCATCATTTATCATTCCCACTTGTTAGGAGTATTGCTATTTGGAAGTAGCCTCTTTCCACTCTAAGTGTCAAGGGGATGGTTATATAGGGAGTGGAGGATGTTAGATGTCCATGCACCTTCATTACTGACTGTTGAATAATTCTGGAAGAACTTCTAAATCTGATTCACCCACAAACTATGAAGGTAATTTGATTCAAATCCCAAACCTGCTCCCTCATGTCTTTGCCACATGACAAAACTGAAAGCTGGAAAAGGGCATCTATAAAAGAGACAATGGTGCATAAAATACTCAAAAGTTACACATGAATGTCTATTAAGTTATACAGAATTGATTAATTTTAGTACTCTTCCTTCTCTTCAACCTAATCATGAATCAGAGGTGTTCAGTAATTTGCAGAGATAGAAGAATTTCCATATCCAAAATGACATACTTGAAATGCTGGAATTGTTTAGACTATTAAGTGATTAACTTAATGAGCACTATTTGCTTGTTAAACTACATAATGTAAAATGAATACTACTTTCAAATATTCAAATAAAGCACATAAAATACTGAACATAATTGCAGTCAACTTTTGATTATCTACACTCATGGGGAAAAAGCGACCTGAGTAAATGGAAAGCTAGAACATGTTTCTGGAAAGGAAGACAAGTGTCAATTCTTCTAAAAATAATAAACAAATCCCATTCCAATCAGCATGAAAATAGGAATTTTTCAATGGATGAAATGATTTTAAGGTTTATATGGAAGAATAAATTTAAGAAAATAAAACCAAGGAAAAATTAAAGAAAAATCATGAGGGGAGTAATTTATCCTCCTAGATATTACAACTTACTACAAAACCTACCATACAGTACCTGCATTAGAAGGACAAATTGATAATAGAACAAAGAATGCAGAATTCAGAAACAGATTCAAGTAAATATAGAAAGTTAATTTACCCATGTTGTAAATTTATTTTCAATTTATTTTTACATGAGTTCTTTTAGGTTAAATAGTTTTTCATCTAAGAAAAAAGTCATAGCTCTACCTCACACTATATTTTTAAAATTCCAGATGAAGATTATAGTTTTAAGTATAAAAAATAAAACAATAAAAATAGAAGTTTGACAAAGAAGGCAAGAACACACAATGGAGTAAAGATAGTCTCTTCAGCAAGTGGTGTTGGGAAAATTGGACAGCTGCATGTAAATCAATGAAGTTAGAACACTCCCTCACACCATACACAAAAATAAACCCAAAGTGGCTTAAAGACTTAAGCATAAGAAAAGACACTATAAATCTCTTAGAAGAAAACACAGGCAAAACATTATCTGACATAAATCTCAGCAATGTTCTCCTAGGGCAGTCTACCCGAGCAATAGAAATAAAAGCAAAAATAAATAAATGGGACCTAATTAAACTTATAAGCTTTTGCACAGCAAAGGAAACCATAAGCAAAACAAAAAGACAACCTACAGAATAGGAGAAAATATTTGCAAAAGATGAGACGGACAAGAGCTTAATTTCTAGAATATACAAGCAGCTCATAGAACTTAATAATAAAAAAGCAAACAACCCAACCCAAAAATGGGCAGAAGACCTAAACAAGCAATTCTCCAATGAAGACATACAAAGGGCCAATAGGCACATGAAAAAATGCTCAATATCACTAGTCATCAGAGAAATGCAAACCAAAACTACAATGAGGTGTCACCTCACACCAGTCAGAATGGCCATCATTAAAAAGTCCACAAACAGGAGTTCCAGTGAAGATGGCGGAGTGGTAGGACCACAAGTTTGCCTCTCCTCATGACTACAGTGAAACCACAAATGAATGCTAAACAACCATTGAAAAAAGACTGGAACCTAGCAAAAAAGATCTTCAGCAACTGGAAACATAAAGAGGGAACCACAGCAGGATGATAGGAGGGGCGTGCTTGTAATATAATTGGGCCCCATACCCCTCGGGTGGACAACCCACAGCTGAAGATCTGTTAAGTCACACAGGCCCTCCCACAGGAGTGAGAGCGCTAAGCCCCACATCATGCTCCCCAGCCCAGGGTTCTGGCATTGAGAAGAAAAGGAGAACCCAGGACATCTGGTTTTGAAGGCCAGAGGAGCTTGGCTCTGGGATCCTCACGGGACTGGGGGAAACAGAGACTCCATTCGCTTGAGAAGTATACACTGAAACTCACATGCACCAGGTCCAAGGGCAGAGGCAGTGATTTCATAGGAACCTGCGCCAGACCTGCCTGCTGGATTTGGAGGGTCTCCTGGGAACGTGGGGGACGGCTGCGGCTCATTCAGGGGACATAAAAGCTGGTGGCGGACATTCTGGGAGTGTTCATCTACATAAGCTTTCCTGGAGGCTGACATCTTGTTTGGATCATTAGCACCAAGACCCAGCCCCACTCAACAGCCTGTAGGGAAGCCTCAGACCAAACAACATACAGGGTGGGAACACAGCCACATCCATCAGCAGACTTCCTAAGCCACAAAGGCCTCTAGACACAGCCCTACCCACCAAAGGTCCAGGACCAAGCTTCACCCAGCAGTGGGCAGGCTCCTCCTGCCAGGAAACCTGCATAAGCCTCTAGTCCAGCCTCACCCACCAGGGGCAGATACTAGAAATAAGAAAACAACAATCCCGAAGCCTGTGGAAGGAATCCACAAACACATCGAAAGATAGACAATATGAGGCAGCAAAGGAATATCTCCCAGGCCAAGGCACAAGATAAAATCCCAGAAGAAGAAGTAAGTGATGAGGAGATAGGTAATCTATCTGAGAAAGAGTTTAAAGTAATGATGGCCAAGATGTTCAGAGAACTCAAGAGGAGTATAGATGCACAGAGTGAAGTTTTTAGCAAAGAGTTGTAAAATATAAAGAATACTCAGAGTTGAAAAATAAAATCACTGAAATGAACAATACACTAGAAGGAACCAAGAACAGACTAAATGAGGCAGAAAACGGATCAGTAAGCCAGAAGACAGATTAGCGGAAATCACTGCTTCAGAACAGAAAAAAGAAAAAAGAATAAAAAGGAATGAGGATAGTTTAAGAGAACTCTGGGAAAACATGAAGCACTCTAATATTCGCATTATAGGGCTCCCAGAAAGAGAAGAGAGAGAGAAAGGACCTGAGAAAATTTTTGGAGAGATAATAACCGAAAAGTTCCCCAACTTGGGAAAGGAAAGAATCACTCAAGTCCTGGAAGCGCAGAGAGTACCACATAGAATCAACCCAAAGAGGAACACACCAAGGCACATAGTCATCAAATTGACAACAATTAAGGATAACGAGAAAACATTAAAATTAGCAAGAGAAAAGCAACAAATAACATACAGGGGAACTCCCATAAAGTTATCAGCTGAGTTTTCAGCAGAAACTCTACAGGCCAGAAGGGAGTGGCATGGATATATTTAAAGTGATGCAAGAGGGAAACTTACAACCAAGAACACTCTATCCAGCAAGGCTCTCGTTCAGACTTGATGGAGAAATCAAAAGCTTCACAGATAAACAAAAGCTAAAAGATTTCAACACCACCAAACCAGCTTTACAACAAATGTTAAAGGAACTTCTCTAGTCATCAAACCATAAGAAAAGAGAACAAAAAGAAGAAAGAGAAAAAAAAAAAAAGAGAGAGAGACAGAGACCTACAAAAGATTGCTTTGGCTGTTTGGGGTCTTTTGTGGTTCCTTATAAATTTTGGAATTATTTGTTCTAGTTCTGTGAGGAATGTCATAAGTATTTTGATGGGGGTTGCATTGGATCTGTGGATTGCTTAGGGTAGTGTGGCCATTTTGATAGTGTTAATTCTTTCAATCCAAGACCACAAGAAATCTTTCCATTTCCTTGCGTCACTTTGGTTTTCAGAGTATAGGTAAACTCCTTGGTTAAGTTTATTTCTAGGTATTTTCTTGTTTTTGACGTAATGGAAATGTCTCTGCCAGTTATAAAATTCTGGTTTTTGAAGTGGGAAAAAAAAAAAGTGAACAAAGGGCCCACAAATGGCAAAATATCCTTCTTTTTTATGGGTGCATTGTATTCCATTACATATATGTATGCTTCATCTTCATTGTCTTTTCAACTATTATTGTGCACTTGGGATGCTTCCGTATCTTAGCAATTATAAATAACGTTGCTGTTAATAGCAGGGTGTACGTGTCTTTTTGAGTTAATTCTTACTTTGTGGTTGGCTTTATTCTTTTGATAACTATGTAAGTTTAAAAAGCCAAAGCTCTAAACATTCTTAGAAAAATTGAACAGTACATATATGTAAATTTAAAGATATATGTGCAATAAAAAAAGAAAGATGTATCAAGCCATGAAAGACATAGAAGAAACTTAAAAGACATATTACCGAATGAAAGAAGCCAGTCTGAAAGGCTACAAACTGTACGATTCCAACCAAATGACATTCTGGAAAAGGCACAGCTACAGAAACAATAAAAAGATCGTGGTTTCCAGGAGTTTGGGGGAGGGAGGGGGGGAGGAATGAATAGATGGAGCACAAGGGATTTTTAGGGCAATGAAATTATTCTGTATGATACTATAGTGGCTACATGTCATTATGCATTTGTTAAAACCCACAGAATGTACAACATCAAGAGTAAACCCTAATGTAAACTATGGACTTTGGTTGATAATAATGTGCCCATGTTGGTTCACCGATTGTACTAAAAATGCCACACTGATGAGGGATGCTGAGGGTATATATGTGTGGGTGGTGAGGGCTATGTGGGAACTCTGTATTTTCTGCTCAATTCTTTTGTGAACCTGAAACTGCTCTAAAAGAATAAAGCCTATTAAAAAAAAAAAAAGTCCACAAACAATAAACACTGGAGAGGGTGTGGAGAAAACGGAACTCTCCTACACTATTGGTGGGAATGTAGTTTGGTGCAGCCATTATGGAAAGCAGTATGGAGATTCCTCAAAAGACTAAAAATAGACTTGCCATATGATCCAGCAATCCCACTCCTGGGCATACATCCACAGGAAACCTTAATTCAAAAAGATACATGCACTTCAATGTTCATAGCAGCACTATTTACAATAAGCAAGACATGGAAACAACTCAAATGTCCACCGACAGATGACTGGATAAAGTAGTTGTGATATATTTATACAACAGAATACTACTCAGCCATAAAAAATAAAATAAAATAATGCCATTTGCAGCAACATGGATGGACCTGGAGATTGTCTTTCTAAGTGAAGTAAGCCAGAAAGAAAAAGAAAAATACCGTATGATATCACTTACATGTGGAATCTAAAAAAAAAAAAAAAAATAGACAAACTTATTTACAAAACAGAAACAGACTCACAGCCATAGAAAACAAACTTATGGTTACCAAGGGGGGGAACAGTGGGGGAAGGGATAAACCGAGAGTTTGAGATTTGCAGATACTAACTAATATACACAAAATAGATAAACAACAAGTTAATACTGTATAACACAGGGAACTATATTCAATATCTTGTGGTAACTTATGGTGAAAAAGAGTATGAAAACAAATATATGTATGTTCAGTATGACTGAAGCATTATGCTGTAAACTGGAAATTGATACAACATTGTAAACTGACTATACTTCAATAAAAATTTATTTATACAAAAAAATTCAAAGAAAAGTTAAGAGAGTAAATGGATAAACTTAGAATCTGAGTGTCCTTCCTAAGCAAGACTGTAGTCCCAATAAAAGCTACCATTACATCTTACTTGGGTTACAGCAATAAACTCTTAACTACTCTGTTTGCAGTTCCTCTCAAGTTCTTCTATAATACATTCCCCAAGCAGGGTGATCTTTAGAAAACAAAATCTGTACAGCTGGACGTAGTTGGAACTCCTGTAGTTATTTCCTATTTTTTTTATCCTTACAGTTGTTTATTTGTGCTTTCTCTCTCTCTTTTTTCTTGAATTAACTTTTGGTCTTTCGAATATAGGTATGTATATGCATGACTGGGACATTGTGCTGTACACCAGAGATTGACACACTGTAATTGACTATACTTCAATTAAAAAAAAAACTTTTGGTCTTCGTTGAGTTTTTTAAATTGTATCCTTGTTTTCTATTTCATTTATTTTTATAATTGCTCTCTTCATCCTTTTTTAAAGGTTTTATTGCTATATTTGGACACAACACGTATTTATAAGCTTTTCTTCTTTTCCAGTGTAAACATTTAAGACTATAAATTTCCCTTACAGTACCACTTAACCTGCAAGTTTTGATTTGCAGTATTGTCATTATTATTAAGCTATATTTCCATCATGATTTATTTTCTTATTCATGATTATTTAGACATATGTTCATTAACTTCCAAACATATGGCATTTTTTAAGATAGTTCTTACTGAAGTGTTACATAAGTACCAAAAAGTACATAAATCGTAAGTACACACCTCAATGAATTTCCACAAAATGGATTTATTTGTGTACTCATTCTCAGAACAAGATAAAGAATGTCATTTGTCGCAGATGCCCCCAGTATGTCCACTTCAAGTCATCACCTTCCCTGAAGGTAACTATACTTACTTGTATCATCATCAATTAGTTTTGCCCATTTGAGGATTTTATATAAACAGAATCATATAGAATGTTCTCTTTTTTATCTACTGTCTTTCATTCTTCCCCATAGTTGTGAGATCCATCCACTTTGTTGCATAGATATACAACTCTGGATGGACATATGGGCTGTTTTCAGTGTTTGATTCTGATGAACAGAATAGAGCTATTACTAGTAAGTATTTCTGTTGGGTGTATACCTAGGAATGGGATTGTGTGTTATCACTATGCCTAGATTCAGCTGTAGTAGATACTACCAATTTTCCAGTGTGGTTGTACCAAGATACATGACCACCACCAACAGAGAATAAGAGTTTTTGGTACTCCACATCATTGTCAGCACTTAGCATGATCAGTTTTCCTAGTGCTAGGATTTGGGGAGTACAGAGTGGCTTCTCATTGTGTCTTAAATTTGTATTTCCCTGAAGAACTGATGAACTGAGCACTTTCTCATACGCTTACTGGCAACTCAGAAATCCTCTTTTATGAAATATCTGTTCAAGTCTTTTGCCTATTTTTTAAAATTGAGATGTCTGTATGTCCTCACTGATATGAAGGAATTTTAAAAAACTGAATACCAGTCCTTTGTTCAATACATGTATTGAACATTTTTTTTCTCATATTATGTGTCTTGCCTTTTCACTCTCTTAATGTTATGTTTTCATGATCAAAGGTGTTTAGTTTTAGTGAAGTTCAATTCACCTATCTTCTCCATTGTGATTGTGATGTTTGCAACACAACTGACAAAAGATGAGTGTTCAGAATATAAAAAGAACTTTTACAAATCAATAAGGAATAAAAAACAATTTAAATATGGGCAAAAGACATAAACAGGTATTTCATAAGAAAGGAAAAATGAATGGGTAATAATCATATGAAAAGATGTTCAACCTCATTAGTAATCAGACCATGCAAATGGGATACCATTTTATAACTGTCAGATTGGCAAAAATTAATAAGTGTTTGGTTAGGATATGGAGCAAAAAAATAATAATAATACACTGGCAATTGGGGGTGAACATTAAAACAAAAACTTTGTAATATAATATGATATTACCTTATAAAGCTGAAGATAATTCTCGTCATCCAGTTTTTCTCCTCCCAGGTATCTGTCCTAAAAAATTTCCGGCACATATGCACACAGAAATTGGATAGCAATATTACAAAAAGGTAGAAATAACAAATGTCCATTGACAATAAAATAGATAAACAAATTATAGCATATATACACACAATGGAACAATAGACAGCTGCAAAAGTTAAATAATACACATCAACTTGGATGAATCACAAAATTATAACGTTAAGTATAAAAATTGATCCTCAGAAGTCTACATGCAAACTACATAAATACATTTGAAACTACATAAATGTCAAAATCATACAAAGTTTAACAATAAATTGTACAGAAATACTTATGTGTAGAAATATTATAATGAAATTATTATCACAAAGGAATGATAAAAAAGTTTAAAATAATGGTTACTTATGCAGCCATCAAAGTGATATTTTGTTAGGAGTTTGAGATTTGCAGATATTAACTACTATATATAAAATAAACAGGTTTATACTGTACAGGCACAAAGAACTATATCCAGTATCTTGTGGTAACCTATAGTGGAAAAGAATACAAAATGAATATATGTATGTATATGTATGACTTGAACTATTATGCTGTATACCAGAAATTGACACAACATTGTAAAGTGACTATGTTTTAATTAAAAAAAAAAGTGGTATTTTGCAAATTTAAAATATCATGGAATTTAAGATCGCCATATATGCTTTTGTATGTATAGCGTATCTCTGGGAGGATTTTTTTTTTAAGTGGTAACAATAGTTATTATAGAAACATGATATGGAAAGGTTCCATTAGCCCCCCTAAACCCACTTTTCATCCTTCTACATCCTGCTCTGTATCCCAGACTCTTTAAAGACTGCCTCAACTGGCTCCCGTGCTCTGTAACTTCCAGGTAAGTTCAACCAATTGGAGGCATCAGGGAGAAGGGTGAGATTTAGGTATTTATTCCTTCAGTACCTTTCCTGTCTATTGGTCAGGATTGTCTATGCATCCCTCTAAGAAAGGCCAGAGCACCTGTTGCCTTGTTTTTTATATTATACTATATCTCAGGGTTCTCCAGAGAAACAGAATCAATAGGGTGTGTGTGTGTGTGTAGAGAGAAAGGAGAAAAAAAAAAAGAGTGACAGAGAGACTGAGAGATTTATTATGAGAAATTGGCTCACATGATTACGGGGCTGAGATGTCCCAGATTTGCAGGGTGACTTGGCAAGCTGGACACCCAGGAGACCTCATGTGCAGCTCCAGTTTGAGTCTGAAGGCCTGAGAACAAGGAGAGTCAGTGACATAAGTTGCAGTCCAAAAGCCAAGTGGCTCAAGACCTAAGAAGAGCCGATGTGTTAGGCCAAGTCCAAGGCCAGAAAAGACTGTTGTTGCAGCTCCACACTCAGACAGGAAGAGTTCCCTCTTGTCCAGCCCTGTTATGCTACTCAGGTCTTCAATAGATTGGATGAGGCCCACCCACTTACAGAGGCCAAATGTCTGATATCCAGTAGCCCAGTCACCCTCTCTTATAGCTATAGCTGCTCTCTGGGTCTCCTCCCTCCTGCCCATTCAAATCTAGAATGTTACTTTACTGTACCCTGTTTTTAACCCATGCTATTGTAAATCGGCCCTTAAGTAACCATTCCTCAGTTGTCCTATTTGAGTATACCATCTGTTTCCTGCTGGGCCCCTGACTGATTCTTGTATTTTTAAATATTAGTAGCTGTGATTAAAATTCCTAACATATAGTAGATTCTGCCAACTTATTGGTCAAGAGCCTTTTCAAACACATTGTAATCATAGGCCAGCTGAGTGATTCAGGAGGCTTCTGATACTCAGTCTCCCTCTCTCCCTGGCCTTCCGGTCTGAAATTTCAAGTGAAACCAAAGGCCAGAGGAAACCTCAAATGCTAACACCTCCACAGCACTTACTGTCCATGGTATCTGACCCAGGATCTTTGAACTATGGTCTGGCCTCATCATCTCTTCCAGTATACAGCTGGCCACTGACCGGCAGTCCAACACGACATTTAAAATTCAAAATGTGAAATGCAGAATAATGAAGCCATCTGGGCCATATTATGTTGTCCAACAATTATAAGTAATGTGAGCTATAAATACAACAAGCAAAAGGAAGCAAACAAAAGGCCATTAATCAATATAATTTGCATGAGATACGATGACTCAAGTGTATTTACACAAGCAGAAAATCCTTTTTCAGGAGACTCTTTACAAATGCTGGTCTAAAGCAGGTCTAGTTTGAAAAATACAACCTGCTAAGGCCATCCAGTCATATAACTTCTCTGAAGTAATAAAAATCTGCATGGGAATTTCACACAGAGAATCTTGATGTTGACATTTCATAACTCACAGAGTTATATATGAAAGGCAACCGGACCAGTCTTGGTTCAGAATCCAGGATAACTTAACAAAAGTTACATCATAAGGACAGCTTAGTGGCGAGGACTCCAAGAAACTAGTAACATTTGTCATCAGCCACACTCATAAAACCTGTAGGTGCTTGAGTGAGAAAACAACCAACCACAATAGCTTGGCTCTACATCTGTACAGCCAACAGTCTCCTCATCTCTCAGACTATCCCACAGTCACCTCAAACTCAATATATCTAAAATTGAATGAATGCTCCTCCCTTCCCAATCTAGACCTTCTCTTATACCCTAGGCTTTTAACACGAGCAACTGAACAGATAATGATGCAATCTGCGGAGAGAGAAAACACATTTAAACCACGTGGTTGATTTCTCAAAAGAAGAGGGAGTGTGGCTGAATGGATTTTTTGTCCTCAGTTCTTCCCTCCTTCCCTTCCTTCACCAGGGTTTACCGTGGGTAGGGAATAAATCTCAACGCACTGATTTAGCCAATGGACTTAGAGCAGAGGCTTTAGTTGTGCTCACAGGGTTTGGCTTGGCCTCTTTTGCACTTCTGCCATTGTCCATGCGAACAGGTGATATATGGGGCAGACCAGAAACCAACCTGCAGCCAGAAGGTAATGAATGCAGACTGAGGAATACTACACAGCAGCCCAAAGCAATGAACTAGATATGCATATGGCAGGCAGTCGGGACAGATTTTAAATTAAATCATGAAGTGAAGGATAGCAGTAAAAAATAGAATAAGAATTGTAGCACAATGCCAATTACATAAATTAGACATAAACACGTGCACAAAACAACACTGTCAATATTTCAGGGATTTAGATCTTTTCAAGAACTTGGACAGGAGAGGCAATACCAAAAAAAAAAAGAAATTAGGGGCCCTGGACTGACTATAGAGGATAGAGGAATGGAGATTCCTGATGAACTAAGCTCTCTGTCATAGACTTTTTAAAAATTAAATAACAAAAGTTAAATGCTTTACTGACTTAGTCTGGATGACTCTTTAAAAATAAAGAAATTAGAACAAGAAACAAAAATTCACCTATATTCCCCACCACCCAAAGATGACCACTGATAATATTACCAATGTTTTCTTAAGGAATTGCTTTTTAAAAGTGATTGCATACAGCTATTTTACATATTAACAATTCACACTTTTCCCATGTTTCATGGAGCTATTACACATAAGCGATTTATAATTTGACCACTTTTTATTTGACTACTATGATAAAATAGGATTTCTTGAGGTTAAATAAGGCATGGCAAAGGGGCTTTAAAAGTTTTCAGCAGCCAGGTTTGCTCTGTTGCATAGTAAGGTCACTTATAGGTATGTCTCTTAGTGGAAAAAAGATTATTTTATGAAAAAAGAGACATTTTCAGTGACATGATGAGTATATGCCAGCATATTCACCTACTTTGCTATTTTCTTTGCACAGCAAATGAGTTATAGCTTAAGAAAACCTCAGGTGTGGACGATAAATAAATTATCGTGATTGGGTTGCCAATTTGCAGGCGCTCCACGTTTTCTCACAGCTGTGGAGTCCCACCCAAGGCCATTTTGCCTTCACAAAAAACATTTTCTAGGGCTTAAATTCTCTGTGGTTTAACCCCTGAAGTGCTGTTGTGGTTGCCTTCCTGAGTTTCTACCAATGGCATGAGAGTGAAGTTGCAATCAAGGAATCAAAGAAAACAAGGCAAGACAAAATAAACATACCTCAAGAGTTTACCTGACTTGTACTGTACTTCCATTTGGTATTCTAGGTTACATATTATTTTTCCTTTGATGCTCTTCCTGAATTCTTTCTGCCTGCGACTAAAATCGCATTTAAGCTGGGCTTTTCTGTAAGACCAGAAAGATATCAAGAGCAAATGAGTGCCATTCCAAAACTAGCCAATTCATATCATATGGCTCCCGATTAAACCCTGGGAAAATGGATGTAGAAGAATCTACCACACTCTGAGAGGTACTTTTCTAGGGCGGCCATCTTGGCAAGGACCCTTACCCTTGTCTGGGCCAGCAGTATTGTGTGTGAGAATTCAACCCCACTTCTCTTAAATGGAAAAGTCACTTCTCCATGAAAGGGCTTTGGCTCTTTGGTGAATCCCAGCTTTGCACGATATAAACTGGAAGTTTAGGTTAGTCTTACTCTCAATTTCCTCTAATTAAGAAAGACAGAAGTAATATTATACATACACTTTTACTGAAGATAATTCTGAGTACCACGCTTCCTATTTCTGTGTGGCCAGCCACAGAGTCGCATACCACAGAGAACCATCACTGAGCACTTGAACTGTAGCTCGTCTGCACTGAGATACGCTGTCCAGATCAACAGACCCAGACCACATGCTAAATTTAAAATAAATGCCCAATAAGCATTAAATCTCACTTCTAAATTAAGAAAGATATCCTTTACATAGCCCCTTGAAGGATTCTTTAGTCCACAATCATAGTTTTCCTTTCTTAACTGCCATTTTTAAACAACTTTGATTGGGTCATTAGCATTAGGGGCTCCCCTCCCACGACAGCCATCCTAGGTTGCCTTCACTCTGTTTTAGATTTTAAAAGAATTATACTAATATGCAATTATTCATTATAAGCCAGAAATAGCCAAGACTTAGGAGGGCCATGGAAAGGGATTCTAGTGCAATTTATGAATTTAATGAATTCCCAACTGCATAGCATGACTGCATTTCAACCGTTCGTCATTCAATAGCTGAAAGTGCCATTATTGTTAGTATAAAATCCCTTCATAAAACGTCAAAATTTCACAAATCTACCCAACTCTATCCCAGGTTGGAGGAAATCATTCTTGTGCGTGTTCACAGGTGTGTATAGCTTCTCTTAGTAAAGTAGAAAGCCTTGCATACATGTCATCACCTCCTAAGTAAGAAGCCATAACATTATTCTAACCCTCCATTAAAGAACTCTTGAAAGACTCATGTTACTGGTGTGTGAATCTCTTCCTATGTGCCCTAACATAAGACTAAATTATAGGGCTTGAAATCTACTGTCTAGCACACTACTGGCAAAGCTGACTCAAAAACTGTTTGATGAATTGAATTATCCACGTGTCTCAACCTTTCTTTCTTAAGAAGTTCCATTTTCTTCAGTTCCAGTGATTAGAAGGGCCAAATTTGCTGATCAATAGTAGTTTCCACCTGAATCTTTGACAGGTGGTCTGGCTATTTTCTAAACTCTACCCAAATCAAGGGCAAAATGTAGAAGTACAACACTGGCAATTAGTAGATTTTGCTGTGTTTATTTCCCTTTGAATGCAGAAATTACTCATTACTTGCAAATGTTCTTAAACGGAATCTGAAAGAAACTGCCATGTAAATTTCCCCTACAGTGGTCCTGGGTAGAGAGTGGCAAATACTAGAAAAGCAAAACCAATTAACCTGTGTCTTTCCTCTCTTTAAGAACACTATTCAGTATATGGAGAGTTTTAAGGAAGAGAGAAGCAAGCACCTTCGCAAAAAACAGAGGCAGGGGTAGGGTGTGGGTATCTGGGGAGACACCAGAAGAAACCAACCAGATGATAGATCGCCAAACTCAATGGAAGGCTTCACACATGGCTATACTATACTGGTTTAACCCCAAACACAAAAATATGCATAACCAAATGCAAGATGCTGTATGATTTTAATATACATACTTGTACTCTCTGGATTATACCCTGGGATTCCGCCATGAACAAGTGGTGAATGCACATGTCCCCTTTATATTGACTCTAGAGCTGTGCTGTCCAATACCATAGTAACACCCATATGCAGGTAATGAGCACTTGAAATGTGGCTGGTCTGAATTAAGATGTGTTTGTAAGTGTAAAACCCACACCAAACTTCAAAGACTTAATATAACAAAAAGGATGTAAAATATCTCATTAACAATTTTGTATTGATAGCATCTTGAAATTATAATATTTTACATATATATTAAAGTGAAACATATTACTAAAATTAATTTACATTTTACTACGGCTACTAGAAATTTTCAAATACTACATGTGGCTTACATTTTATTTTCTGGACAGCACTGGTTAATATTTGTTTTTTGTATTTAGGTGCTCTTATGTTGGGTGCATATAGATTTACAATTGTTACATCCTCTTGCTGAATTGATCCTTTTATCATTATGTAATGTCCTTCTTTGTCTCCTATTAGTCTTTGTTTTAAGCCTATTTTGTCTGATATAAGTATTGCTACCCCAGCTTTCTTTTCATTTCCATTTGCATGGAATACCTTTTCCCATCCCCTCACTTTCAGACTGTGCGTGTGTTTAGATCTGAAGTGAGTCTCCTGTGGGCAGCATATACATGGATTTTGTTTTTGTACCCAGTCACTCTATGTCTTTCGATTGGAGCACTTAGTCCAGTTACATTTAAAGTAATTACTGATAACTATGTATTAATTGCCATTTTGTTTGTTTTCTGGTTGTTTTGTAGTTCTTCTTTGTTCCTTTCTTCTTGTTTTGTGCTCTTTCCTTGTGATTTGATGACTATCTTTAGTTTAATGTTTGGATTTCTTTCTGGTTTGTGTGTGTGTGTATTATAGATTTTTGGTTTGTGGTTACCATAAGATTCATATATAACAACCTACATATATGTGATTATTTTAAGTTGACAATCTCTTAAGTTCTAACACATTCTAACAACTCTGTATTTTTGCCTTTACCAATGAGATTTTTCCTTTCATAATTTTCACATTTCTAGTGTGATCTTTTCTCTTCTGCTTAGAGAAGTCCCTTTAACATTTCTTGTAAAGCTGGTTTAGTGGTGCTGAACTCTTTTAGCTTTTGCTTGTTTGTAAAACTCTGTCTCCTTCAAATCTGAGTGATAGCCTTAACTGGTTGAGTATTCTCGGTTGTAGGTTTTCTTTCATCACTTTGAATACATCATGACAATCCCTTCTGGTTTGCAAAGTTTCTGCTGAAAAGTCAGCTGACAGTCTTTTTGGAGTTTCCTTGCACATAACTAGTTGCTTTTTCCTTGCTGCTCTTAAGACTCTCCATCTTTAACTTTTGCCATTTTTATTATAACGTGTCTTGGTGTGGCTCTCCTTAGGTTCATCTTGTTTGGGGCTCTCTATGCTTCCTGAACCTGGATGTCTGTTTCCTTTCCCAGGTTAGGGAAGTTTTTAGTCTCACCAGTATTTATAATACAAAGATGCATCTACTTAACTACTACTCATCCATCAGGATTCAGTTCAAGCACCGTATTAGGCCTGTCCCTAGCTAGACCACATCTTACAGGTTTTCCATATTCTCTGCTGTATCAATTCAAGGTTGGGCCCACAGCGTGTGCACACTACCTGTGACAAGCTGAACTAAGAACTGATCTTCCCCTTGCACATTTTTTCTCATAATTACTAAATAAAGAATATAATCACATCTGAAATATGAATGCTGCTTAAATATCACAGCTAAACAATCATTTTCGCATGATATGTATCTGGAAGAACCCAGAACCATCTGATAAGGTCTGCAAGGAAGGGAACAAGGTAGCTGAGGACAGAGGTTGAAGAGAGATTTTTCTGTAAACTTTCAGTCTGTAACCTCATGCCAAGAATTCTTTTAAAATCTTTTCAAAAGAGTATCTTCACTATCTACAAAAAAGATTTTTAAAACTTAGCTTCTATCGAAGACTTGTAAATAATTTTTCTTGCATTGCACCTTTTAGATCAGCAACCAACAAACTCTTTCTGTAAGGTGCCAGATAGTAAATATTGTAGGCTTTGTGGGTCCCTGTGGCAACTACTCAACTCTGCTGTTAGAGCATGAAAACATTCATAGACAGTATGTAAAGGAACATGTGAGGCTGTGTCAGTAAAAGTTTAACTTTTAAAATAGGCAGAATTTAGCCTGTGATCAGTTTGCCACCCTCCCTACCACCACCCTGCTTTAGATAGTGCCTCTTTTGAACAACAATGTGTAACCATATTCTTTACTTTTTCATTCTTAAACAGATCAAAACAAATCTCCTTTCAACTCAAGTTAAGAATTATGTTAGGAATGTTGGAACAAAGCAAAGATGATCAAGAACAGAAGAAAAACATCTAGTTTATGATATAAAACCACAGATTCATGATACTTACTCAGAAAAGCAAACGTGTCTCAAAAGCCACTCTCATCCTTTCAGAACTCTTCTGGGTAAAATCAATGATGGCAACAAAGAAGTCACATTCTGGGTTGAAAATTACTTCTGAGTCTTCATACTTCTCAAGTTGGACACTAAAATAATATATACTTGTGCAAATAAATTCAGAAATTGCTACTCCAGAAATGTAGATAATCTAAATTAACTAGATGTTGACTGCTGACCACTAAATTCTCTACAGAAGTGACCATTATAACAAGTAGTCTCATCACCCTGGCCTGTGGCACATGATGAGGTTACTCCAATTCAGAGGATCCCCTTGAGAGGAAGATTCAGTGGGGAAAAGTTTAGTTTACTGGGACACTGGTCCCAAGCCCTAGGTTCTAGACTTTTATCTTACTCTCCAGAATACTCTCAGCATATTAACTGAAAGCACAGTCTCCCCTAGAGGAAAAAAAATCAAAGCAGTATTCTATTTTCAAAACAATTTCTTGTTCAAGAAAAAGACGGCAAGTTTAAAACTTACCATGAAGGCTTAAAAATGAACTATATAACCTAACAGTGCCAACTGGATTCCCCAGTTTTCCACTGGTATTCTTCTCAGAGGAAGCAGGTAATGCCAAAAAGCTTCAGGGATGGAAAGTGGAGACCCAAAGGATTTGCCACTAACTTTCAGAGATATTCATGGACGTGAACCTTGAAGACCAAAAGTTGCATGGCAAAAAGCAGCTCAACAAGTTCAATTTGCATTTCCATCAGAGTCTGGTATGTCCCACATGCAAAGCCTATGTTGAGATAGGGTAGGATGTCCACTAGACCAATGAAAAACCTTGATGTTTAGCAAAACCCAAAGAAAAATGGAAATCCAGTTGCTTTGTTCAAGGGCAGTGTGAGTCACAATAGAATTAGGTGCTTCTCAACATGGCTCACCTATTGATTATATTTTTAATAGTTTGTTCCTTTTTTTTTTTTAAGAAACCAACTTTACTTTTTATTTTTTTAAGGATGTAATGAGGATTGAACCCAGCATCTTGTGCATGCTAACCTCACACTCTACCACTGAACTTATACCCTCCCCCTTCACCTGTTGATTCTTTCTGATAATAGAAGCAGCAATGATACAGGCAAAATGGCAGCTCATCATCACACTTGGCTTATTAATAAACCCATATTCAAATGCAAACACAAGTCAAATAATGGTATCACACAAGAAAAGTCTACCTCAGAAAGAATTGAGAGGCTAGTCACTTCCCCAAAACTAACTTTCTAGCTAGCGCCGACTGTGCCGCTCAGATGAATGATGAGTATAGATCCTGCTTCCTTACCTTGGACCCTGAGAAAACAAGTGTGATTCTATTTTGCAGACTGAAAAAAATTCCACATTTCCTCATCCACAAGTGAAATGGAAGAGATAGAAGGGACCCAACTCTCAGAAGGGTTTGGCAGCCTAGGGAGACAGTGGTCCAGACATGTTGCTGTTACATGATCCTGAATTCTTTCTTGCTCCATTCAAGAAATCCAACCAAACTCCAAAGACACCAGCACGGAAAGGAACCCACAGGCAGTATTTC